>NC_089226.1:51936463-52236463 GCF_963924675.1 Phocoena phocoena | reverse complement strand
TATGAGTGAATTAAAGAAATTCATAAAAGCAACAGCAATTCAACTGCCTCTTGTCTCTCTGCAAGGCTTTCTTTTCTTTATTCCTTCTTTTTTTCTCTTTTCTCTTCCTCTATCCCTCTCTATCCCCTTTCCCCTCATTCCTTCTTTCCTTCCTTCCTTTCTTTCCTTTTCTTTCTTTCCTTCTTTCTTTTCTTTCTTTCTCTTTCTTTTTCTTTTTCTTTCTTTCTTTCTTTCTTTCCCTTCTTCCTTTCCTTTCCTTTCTTTTACCTCTTTCTTTCTTTTTTTGTAACTGCAATGTTACATTATATAAATCATGCCCATGATTCCATTTAGCAATGTGCGTATTTATATTTCCCAAATGAGAACAGCATCACCATATTCACTTTGCCAAGAGCAAGATTCAAGATCGAAGATGCTAGGAGCTACTACTCTTTTCAAGATGGGGATTGCCAGCCATATATTTTTTTAAATAGATCTTTATTGGAGTATAATTGCTTCACAATACTGTGTTAGTTTCTGTTGTACACAAAAGTGAATCGGCCATATGCATACATGTGTCCCCATATCCCCTCCTTCTTAAGACTCCCTCCCATCCTCCCTATCCCACCCCTCTAGGTCATCGCAAAGCACTGAGCAGATCTCCCTGTGCTATGCTGCTGCTTCCCACTAGCTAACTATTTTACATTGGGTAGTGTATATGTGTCAATGCTATTCTCGCTACGCCCCAGCTTCCCCCTCCCACTCCAGGTCCTCAAGTCCATTCTCTATATCTACATCTTTATTCCTGCCCTGCAACTAGTTCATCAGTACCTTTTTTTTTTTTTTTTGATTCCATATATATGCATTAGCATACGATATTTGTTTTTCTCTTTCTGACTTACTTCACTTTGTATGACAGACTCTAGGTCCACCACCTCACTACAGATAACTCAGTTTCATTTCTTTTTATGGCTGAGTAATATTCCATTGTATATATGTGCCACATCTTCTTTATCCATTCATCTGCCAATGGACATTTAGGTTGGTTCCACGTCCTGCCTATTGTAAATAGTGCTGCAATGAAAATTGTGGTACATGTCTCTTTTTGAATTATGGTTTTCTCAGGGTATATGCCCAGTAATGGGATTGCTGGGGCACATGGTAGTTCTATTTTTAGTTCGAATCCTTGTTCCTCTGTTTCCTCCTGTGTGATCTTAAGTACGCAAATATACTTTGGTTTATCAGTGTCCACATCTGTAAAATGGGAATATTAAAACCTCAAACTATTCTTGAGAGAGTTAGATGTGAGAATATTATCCACCATAGTACTAGGCATGGCATCCTATATATATTTCATACAGCCCTCACAATACTGCCACAAACACTCTGGGTGATGGATTTTACCATCTGTTGTATTAATGAGGCAGTGGAGGTTCAGAGTAGTTCAGGGACAGTTCTAAGCAGTACAGTCAGAACTTGAACCCAAGCCTTTTTTAGTGATTGTACAGTCCAGGTTCTGAATGCTACTCCCCTTTGCAGAGGGGCCTCTGAGTGAAAGCAAAGGTGCTGCCTCCCCGCACTGGTCCCCACGCTGTGCACGGCTCCCTGGTAAGTGATGGAGTGACTACGTATTTATAACCCCATAGTTATGGCCTGTAGGTAGTGAAGTTAATTCAGAAAACATACAAACAAACAAACAAACCCACTGCTGATACTGCTTTCATAACTGAGGACAAGAAGTTAATTGGAAGATAGAAGCTTTGACACAGATCATCTCAGTTATGGCAAAATAAGTACTTGAATATATTTTATTTACTTTATGTGAAATTCCCTTTTTCAATGAAAAGGATTTCCCTATGGCCATATTATTTTTTAATCTGTATTGAAACAACACAGAAGAAAGAAAAGATATGGTGGGAAGATCCAGGGGCTAAATTGTGTTAGATGACAGTGCCATCCAAAAATCCTCCCTCTTTCTCTACTTACCCAATCCATCTCAAAAGCTGCTACTTCTCTGTTCTAAACCTCTCCAGAATCCAAGCCCTTCTTCTCACACCTACAGTAATTATTTAATCCTCCAAATACATTTTAACTACTATATAACTCCTCTGCTTGCCTCTCACTGGAGCCCATTTAGTCCTTTTGCCACTGAAACACAGGTAATTTTTCTCAAAGACAAAACTGACCACGTCTCTGCTTTACTTGCAAGCCTTGAGGAGGTCCAGGTGTGGAAATGATGTAAAGCAAATTCCTCAGGAAGGCAAAAGAAGACCCTAGGTTTTGTCTCAACATACTTTTTCCTGCCTATCTCACACTTCTACCCTTAATATTCAACACTCCAGCAGCATCCAACTCTGTGTAGTTCCCAGGACATGTGAGGTAATTTCACATCTTCATGACTTGGCCATACTCCAATTTGCCTGGGATATATAGGTAATCTTGCTCAATTTTATATGCTATTATCTATCTTCCAGGACATATCTTTTTTTAATTTTTAAATTATTTTTATTTTTTTATTTTTTGCGGTACGCAGGCCTCTCACTGTTGTGGCCTCTCCCATCGCGGAGCACAGGCTCCGGACGCGCAGGCTCAGCGGCCATGGCTCACAGGCCCAGCCGCTCCGCGGCATGTGGGATCTTCCCGGACCAGGGCACGAACCCACGTCCCCTGCATCGGCAGGCGGACTCTCAACCACTGTGCCACCAGGGAAGCCCCAGGACATATCTTAAATGCCACTCATTTAACTTACCCAGGAGAATCCATCAATACTTTCTTTATGTGACTATCTCACTTGTTATATATCATAGATACAGTACTTAACAGTACTCCATTGTGATTGTTTGTTTACACATTTATTGCTCCAAGGAGAGTGGACTCCTTGGGGCAGAGGTAATGTCTTATGTATGTTTGTACCCGTGACAGATAGGACAGGGTCAGGCACAGAGTAGATCTCACCAGTAAATACCTTGGACATGAATAAATATTTAAGGGTAGAAGATTGTTTCCAGCATACGACCAGACAATTTAATGACAGTGTATAATACACCAGACCCTGTGCTAAACTTCGGGGATACGACTGGGAACCCGCCAGCCATAATCTCAAATTTCACTGAGCTTAAATGCTAAAATTCTCACAAAAATGCACACTTCCAGAGTTACTCATTAGATGATAGTTTTGGTGAATTTGCAGAAGCAACAGATCAGAAGCAGATGTGTAACAGAACAAATCTGATCCTGGGTTACAATGTTGTCTCCGCCCACAAAGCAGTAGCAGAACCATATAAACAATTTACCTATCTGCTACCCTTTGAGAGATCTGGGAGTGGCTAGAAAAGGTCTATTTCTTGACCAGAGTCATGGTTACAAGCATGCTCACCTTGTAATAGCTTATTAAGCTGTATATTGGGTTTATTGTTTTCTATATCTGTGATACATGTTATACTAAAAGTGTTAAAAAATGAAGAAAATCAAAAACAAACAAAAATTTCCAGATAGTGAGTGGAGAATCACTTTAAAAATTTCAGAGAGGACGGAGAGTATGAGAAATAAAACAAAAACCAAAACATAAAAGCAAAAAAACTTTGGAAGATGTTTCTAACCATGTTTACGTCTTAGAGCACAGAATAACATTTATGAACTATGCCAGGGTAAATAGATAAAATTGTGGTCTGGAGTTCCACTTACTCCAGGTTTTCCAATTACTCAAAAGGCCAATGTCTTAGACCACCTGTGAGTTATTTGTAGCACACCAGTTGAACACTGTTTTCTCATAGGACCTAGGGCCATGCAAGAAATGAAGCTCGAGATTACAGACTGGGGGTGAGTTTCACTACTAATTGAATGACTTTTCTAACATTGCTTTGTAGGGGCAAGGAAAGAAATATGTCTCTCATTCAGAAGTGCAGGACTCATCCTTCTACTGAGCACTCAAAACTCATGTTCATTTCCATTTCAAGCTGCCTCTTTCTCCCTTGAATTTGCCCAGTCTGATCTTCCAACACCCTTGTATTTCTTATTGAAACCATCTGGAAGCAGAAACAGGTAGGATTCTGGGATGGTAGCCATTAAGGACTAGCATCAAAAAGAGAGCCTGTGGAGAGAGAGTTTAAAGAAACATCAATAGATGGGGTTCATAAGTGAAAGGTTTCAGAGTAAATAGGGCTTAGAGAATGGATGAAGGTTTTAGAGAATAAGAAATAGGGAGAGAGGGAGGAAGGGCACAAGGGAAGAAGAAATGAAAGGATGGAGAGAAGGAAGAAAGGAAGAATGTATAAAGACTATTCCTCTGTAACTGTAGAGATGTTGATATAACACCTCTAAAGAATAAGGTAGATTTCGGTTCCATCTCAGCTTTCCCCTCAGCTGCTTCTGTTACTTTGGAAAAATTACCCAAGCTCTCTGATCTTTGGTTTCCATCTGAAGACTGGATATAGCTATAGTATTTTATTACATTTTTGTTGATGTTAAAAATCATGGTATATTTGTAATGCTTAATGCAGCGTACTTAAGACATATTAGTTTCTATCACTATTTTGTTCCTTCTACACAAATGGACAAAATCCTAATTTATAGTAACTGCTCAAAGAAAGTTGTATAAATCATGAGATGAGTGAGTGAATGAAAAGATGCATTTACATATGTGGTAGTCCAAGAGTCTCATCCTAGTTAAGACTATGCAGGTCATTTCATGGAGTGGGAGGGGTGATGGAAAACCTAATGCCAAGATGTCTTTCTTTTTCAACCCTGGGCAAAGGATAGAGAGAGCATGGACAGATACATCCCACCTATAACTGAGTGCAGCCTGATGTACCAGCTATCTTCTCTGATCTTCCCCTCAATAGGCTAAAGCGCTAGTGACTGTAGTTTGACTGCGTCCATCTCTTCTATCTCATGGGAAAGGAACTGGAGGTTAGGAAGGTGCTGTGCGCCCTTTATGAAGAGTTTGTGGCAGAGACAGCGCTGGATTCAAAGATCAACACCTTCAAGTGTGTAACATGTTTACGATGCCACAGAATAAAGCCAAACTAGGATAAAGTATCTCTTTTTGAAAGTGTTGGAATACATATAATTAGATGGTGTTAGACCTAGAAGGAACTTTAGAAATTATCTAGAGTTCTAGGCAAATTTTCAAACTTGAATACCTGTTAGAATCATCTGGGTAACTTTTGAAAAGTCATAAACCCCACACTACAAGAATTGAATTAGAATCCCTGAGGTAAGGCTTAGGTGTAGGTAAATTCAATACATGCCTAAGTATTTTTTTTAACTTTTTACATGAACTTTTCAGCCATATACAAAAGTTGAGATAATCGTATAATGTATCGCTTAACTTACCAGCTGTTGACATTTTACCAGTCTTGTTTAATCTATCATTACTACTCAATTTTTTTTTGCTAGATTATGTTAAAGAAAATCCAAGGGATAATATAATTTTATCCATGAATATTTTAGTACAAATCTCTAACTGACAAGGAACTTTTAAGATATAATCATTATGCTATGTATCATCTCACAAACTAACAATAGTGACCAGGTGATTCTACTGTGCAGACAAGTTTCAGATATGCAGATGGAGCCTAAACCTTCTTTTTTATAGATGAGGGGACTGAAACTCAGAGAAGCCATGTACTATAAAATAGATGATATGTCTAAAACTAGTATTCAGGCCTCCTGACTCTTACTTAATTGCTGAAGAAATGATTGTAGCAAGGAAAAGAAAAGTCCCCAATCATTTAAAAAAATATTTTAAAATAAGATAACTAGCTCCTGAAAAATTAAATGCCACCAATGAAGAGAACAAAGGTATCAAGAATATCCCAATGGGATGGCAAAGAAAATGACAATGATGGGAATGTGATAAAGGGCATAATAGGACAGGGTAGTAAGGTGTAAATGAGAAAACTTCTCTTTGAATCCTGCCTCTGCCTCGTATCATGCCATTTTACAACATTCTCTTAGCTGCTCTGAGCCTCAGTTTCCTCTTCTGTGAAATAGAGGTGGTAATACTTGGCTTCATTTGATGTTCTGAAGACAACACGGATTCATGGAACGTGATATGTACTTAACAAGAGTTAAGTTGTGTGTTCTGGCTCCAAGAAAGGTAGGTTACATATTCGAGAATCTTGGTTTTGGTAGAATAACTCCAGTCTCTTTTTTTACTACCACCTAATAAGTTGCCCATCTATTGCTCCCAGAATAAAACAGAAATCAGAAAATACAATACTTGTCAGAAATATCATCCTATAATGAATCTTTGATCTCAAAGTCAGCTGTGAAAACCAGTGATGGTACATTGGAGAAGATGGAGTATTGAGGGTTTCTTTGTTATGGAGTCAGGGACTGAGGCAAAATACAGATTTCAAAAAAGGAAAAATATTACAAAACTGCCAAGTGAGATAGTCAAGTACAAATATTACTAATGACTATGTATTAGCACAAGCATGTAAATGCCGATTTGGATTTGGCCACTAAATACAACTGTTTGCTAACTGAATTCTTTAGAGTATGTCTTGACTTTGTTCCTTACCAGTCCTGTAAAGTAATGTTATTAGGAAAATTATATAACCTCTCCAAATTTTAGTTTTCCTTTGTAAATCTTTATAAGCATAGAGATTTCTAAAATTTTTAAAAGATCATGCATATTACATGCTTAACACTATACCTTCTCTTTTATAAGCATTAAGTAATTAGTAATCATCACTGTTATTTAGAAAGACTTAAGGACTTGGTGACTTTGAACTTGATTTCCTGGAAGGAGACAAAATCTAACTGAAAGATCATAGAACTGAGATCTCAGAACCTTGGCTCTACCACTAGCTTGTCTATGTAGCAACAGCAGGACCATTTCTAACACAATTTCATCATCAAGAAGTAATTTCATCATCAAGAAGTAAAGTTTTTTTTTATTTTTTTGCCTTGCCTACCTGAACAAGAGAGAGAACAGGTGTGAAGCACAATTCAAATACAAGGTATGATCAACAATAGAACAGATAAATATTAGATAATTTAAAACTCTAGAGTTAAAAGAAAATTTCAAAACATTTTTCACACCGTGGATACCTTGGCCTCGAGGGCTCATCCCTCTGTTTTTTTTTTCCTATTTTAAGGCCTTCTCTTAGAAGCCTTCCTTGGCCACTCCTCTCCCCTGTTCACCACACCAAACACCTACCAGGTTCTGTTAGGAGTTTCTCCTTTACTATTCCTTAATGCTCTGTCATAATAATTATTTTTTTGTAGATTTGTCTCTTTCGATAGTACATGAGCTCTTTGAGGGTATAAACCATAATATGGAGACGTGATGGAGTGTACTGTTTAACAACCTGGGCTATGTGGTCAGATGCTCTAGGTTCAATTCCTAGCTCCAGCTCCTTCAGCAAGATACTACTTAAATTCTCTATGCCTCAGTTTCCCCATTTGAAAAGGAGGGTAATTAGAGTAACTACTTCATAGGGTTACTGTGAGGGTTTGATGGCTTAATAATGGATATAAAGCACTCAGAACAGTGGCTGACAGGTAGTAGATTGCTCAGTGAATGTTAACTGTTAGTATAATTTACATACTAAATATCCAGGTGTCTCCAGAGCACATCAAAGGACCCGGTACATAGGAAAAAAAGTTTGGCAAATGTTGACTACTTCTCCCACCCAAAAATGAAGTTTCTTCTGGACAAGTGCAAACAAAAAAAAAAAAAAAAAAAATATCTCTATCTACCAATCTATCTATCTCCAAGCTACACCTAAGTTTAAGATAAGATATCAAAAAAAAAAAGAAGAGAAATTCTACCTTCCCTGCAGAGTAGTTTGTAGGGCTTGAGAAAATATAAATACATAGTTTCCACTTTTACCAGAATACTAGAGACTCTTATCAATAATTATTATTGGTGGGCTTCCCTGGTGGCGCAGTGGTTGAGAGTCCGCCCGCCGATGCAGGGGACATGGGTTCGTGTCCCGGTCCGGGAAGATCCCATATGCCGCTGAGCAGCTGGGCTCGTGAGCCATGGCCGCTGAGCCTGCATGTCTGGAGCCTGTGCTCCGCAACGGGAGAGGCCACAACAGTGAGAGGCCAACATACCACACACACACAAAACATTATTATTATTATTATTACTATTGGTAATATGATAATGATGACTGGATGCTCTGGATGGGATGCAGGAGGCACAGTCTCTGTCCTTTAGGCCATTTTTCTATGAAATAAGGGAGATTGGTCATGCTCTTTTGAAGGAACTGGCAAACCCTAGCAAAACATCAAACTGAGAACTGTGAAATAATGTATCAGCCCCATGAAAGCTGGGAGCACAGTACCAGCATGACTGGAGGGAAAATAAAGGAGAGAGACCCTGGACACACTCAGTTTAAATTGGCTTGATTTTCAGATACAACATCAAATTTTGTTTTCCCCACAGAACAAGGATGAAGCCTGTGGTATTAGATTCTGATTATTTCCCGAGGCTGTCACACGACACAAACTCTTAAGAAAGTCCCATTTTCTCTTTAAAAACATAAGCATTAAATACATTCCAAGAAACACAACTTTTCTTTTCAGTTAATACAAGCATGTAAGGACACATAACTTTCCAAGATTAAAAGAAAAAAGGTTAAACATACAGGCTCAAGAGGACTTTTCAGTGAATTAGTTCTAAATCAGCTAGGCATTATCTCAGAAAGCTGATGTAGTTATTACAGGCAATGTTTCAATAACACTGATGAACAAGATGGACTGGAATTAACACAAAATACAGCCTAGTAGGAGAAGAGGCATTGGATTATGGGACAGAGTCAATTACCAATTTCTGTCATATTCTTTGTAGATTTCAGACTCCTTATATTTGCCAGGCTCCTTAAATGAGCATTACTTTACAATGTCTTTACAAGTCTTTGGAATGTCACACTTTTATTAAATTACTCAGGAAGCACAATGAAATAGAATACTTGAGTGTTCAAACCTATGTAAATAAGGTCGTTTCCACCAACTTTGAGCCCTCTTTCCTCCAATAAATCCCATACACCCTTAGTTGGATGTCCAGGACAAGATAGGCAAAATTATCAGAAATCCTTTATAAAATTCTTAGAAGATGAAGCAACCCTGAATTATTCAATGGGAGTCAATTATCATGTCCTCAAGGGTTTGCTAAGACATACATGCAAATGAACAGGATTTATTCAAATAATAAATTAATTAATTAAGAATATTACTAGAAAAAATAATTCATATAAAGGGAATCTGGCATTTGCTAAAAATGTACAGGTAAGGTCTAGACTTACCAAATTTGACCCAGAAGAACTGTACATGATAGAAATAATGTCCACAGAGAAAACTCACAATGATAGATGAAAACATCAATAAGATTGGACAGGGATGAGAAGGCTGAAAAAAAATTAATTGATCCCATTGGAAATAACACGAACAACACTGGGATATGTTATAAATTTCTGAGTTACACCGATTACATTAATTTCATATAACAGACCACAGAAAAATCCCTCCCCACCAGATGAAAAAAATGATCCCATGCAAACCCTCCAAAAAATTAATAAAATAAAATATCTGGACATGAAGAGGACATTCTAAATTTTGTAATACCTGTAGCAGAAGTCTTAAACTGGCAGATTTTGTGTCATATCTGGTCTTTAGATGTATCCTGTGGTCAGCACTATGTTTAAGAAAAATTAAAACCCCCAAAGTAAGAGTAATTACTTACAAATCAGGAGTTTTCATGTAAAAGACTAGGTCTGAACCTAGTCCTCTCTTGAAACATCTCTTCTAGAGCTTCTGAACTTCTGTTATCACAGGTAACAACTGGCTGATGTAGAGCATCATCACAGCTTTCTAGAGCTTTCCAGAATATGCACCTGGCAGGCATCACTCAATTATGCAACACACCTGGCCCCAGTAAGCATTTGGGTTTATGAACTCTAATCCAAGCCCTTGAGAGAACACAATACCAGGAGACATTCTGACCCAGCCCCGAAAACCTCTTCCTTTCACAGGAGATTAGTTATGTGAACTTGGGGAAGACATGCACATTTTCAGAAATCCAGTTTCCTGATCTGCAGCCTAATCCATGGCATTGTTAGAAGGGTCAAAAGACATATGTATAAAAATATCAGATATTTCCTAGCTCATAATAGATGCTTATGAAACAACAGCCATGATAATGACAGTTAACTGAGAAACTGTGTCTACGAATAGTTCTGTTATGTTTAAGTGGAGAAAGAGAAACAAATATACCTTACTGTGCATAGTTTCACTGGTAAGTTGAAACTTCATGACCTAATTTTATTTTGAGAAAGGACCGAAACTATAAAAGATAGAATTTCTAACTAGAGCTGTAAGTCAAATTGAAGGGTTGGGATTTGTAAACTTTATTATGATGGTGGGACGTTAGACTTCTGATCTACAACAGAAATCATTTACATCTCAAGTGCAAAATGAGATTGGCAAAATCAAATCCCTTTATTTAGGATTTACTGCGTGATTTGTAAACTTGTTCCTCTGCTTATATACATATATTTTTTCCTATGCAATGCACATAAATTTTGGATGTTTCAGGATTTTCATGTATGTTTTATAATCAATCATGTACTTTCAAAAAGTGTGACTAGCTCTGATCCCTAAAGAATGCTTATAAATCCTAGTCTACTTCTTCCCTTTAACAGGAAAGATTTATATGTAATAAATATACTTCCTACTCGGGTTTGGTAGAAGTGTCACTTTATAAATACAAACAGTGAGAACATTTCTTTAAGCTCCTTCAGCTTATAGGTCTGAATCTTGCCTGGGAATGTGACACACCCATCCAGAAGGAGTTTCCTCTTTAGAAAACCCAAACCTCTTCCCTTCCTTAGCTAATAATACCTTGTTTCTTTAGGAAGCTGCAAGAGAAAAAACAATAATAATAATCATCCTACTGTTTGTAATTACTTTATAAGAAAGTGCACTAGACCGACAGTTGTTATGAGAACTAGGTTTAAAGTATAGTTCTGTTACATATTAGCTGGGCACTTCTCACCAAGGCACTGTCACTTTCTTATCTTCAGCTCTAAGTCCAGAGGGCTGGACCACTGCATTTCTGAGGACCCTCCTAGGATTAACCATGTCGGAATCAATGATGCTACCATCTGTGCCCGATTCCTACAATGACTGGGTCTTTCTAGAGTCGTTCTAGTTGTCCAAGTCTTTTGCTATTTCTCAATAACAAGACCCATGAAATTTATTTCCTTTCAAATAGATTTTGTGCCTAACCACACATGTTACATGAAGTAGTCAGCCATTTCTTGCCATATTCAGCCAGCCAGCTAACCAGCCAGCTGTTCATCCATCCTCCCATTCATCCAGGCCCTCGTTCATCCCCCAGCCAGTCAGTCATTCAACAAAGATTATTTGAACAACCACCATATATAAGGATGTCAGTAAAGCTTTCTTGGGAGGTATTGTGTAAGATCTAAACTTACATGAGATATATTTCTCATGTAATATATTCTCTTAGAGAACAGGGGAGAAGCTCTTGACACTTCCTGGTAGAAATTTTGGGGTCAGATATATCTGGGTTCAAACTACAGCTCAGCCCCAGTCCTGTCAAGGTAAAATGATACTAATAATATCAGATATTACTTCCATCGAAATCCTTCTCATAAAAGACCTTCCCTCTCCCTCCAAACAGCTACCTTTAGGGCACAAGTCACCAGCTGCCTCTTTTCCTTCTTAGGACCACAGTCTCCTGACTGCTATGTGTAACAACAATCTGTTTTTCTTTTCAGCACAAAGGATCCTTTATCTTGGCTCTCCTCATAAGACCTCATATTTTGAAATATTATATCAAACTTGCATTTATCAGTGGATGGGATAATATCTATTAGTGGAATGATATTTAGAGAGACTTTTTCATGTCAATAATTTTACTAGGGTCCTTCTATTATCTCACTATATCCTGACAATAATCTTTCACAGCAGATATTATCATCCCCATTTAATGGATGAGAAAAGTATGATTTGGAAAGGTTAGGTCACTTTCTCATGGATACAGACTCAGATACAGACCTACGCCCATCTTCTGGCTCCAAAGTTGAGGATTGTTCTAAAATAATTCATTTTCTAGAATTATTACTAGAACAGTAGAATGCACCACTAACCTGTAATCCTGGTATAGATGTGACAACCAATATTTTCTAATGTAAGAAAATTTCCCAGGTCACACTGCTAGTAAATTTTAGAGCTAGTATGGTAGAACAGTAGACATCCTTCTATACCAAGTTCCACCTCTGATTTTTTTTTTTTTTTTTTTTTTTTGCGGTACGTGGACCTCTCACTGTTGTAGCCTCTCCCGCTGCGGAGCACAGGCTCCGGTCGCGCAGGCTCAGCGGCCATGGCTCACGGGCCCAGCCGCTCCGCGGCATGTGGGATCTTCCCAGACCGGGGCACGAACCCGCGCCCCCTGCATCGGCAGGCGGACTCTCAACCACTGCGCCACCAGGGAAGCCCCCAGCTCTGATTTTTAAGGCCCACTGTAAGCTGAGATTCCCTGACCTTTTTCCTTTCACTTCTCTCCAACATGAGTTGGCCTCCTCAGCTTACCGGGTCACTCCAAACTCATTCCCAAATCTCTCCAGGTTGTCGTTCATTTATTTCTGCACTTAGAATGGTATCCTGATGACAAAAACAAACTGCTACAAGTTTTCTGTGAATTTACTACACGGGGCAATTTACATGCATTCTCTAAAGCTCACAACAGTCCTTTCTGTCAGATATCATTATCTCCATGTGTCAAATGAGGAAACTGAAGAAACTGAGAGAGGTGGAATAATTTGCCCAAAGTAAAAAGAGTTCAGAATCAGGGCTTGATTTCAGGTCTCTCTGAATCTATATGCCATTAATGTAAATGGTAAACACCATCCTATTGTCTCACCAGGGAAAGCCCACATCTGAGTCAGAAATGGGGTACAACAGGAAGAGTGTGATTTGGTGTTGTTACCAAGGCTGTTGCCTCAGAACCATACCCCTGTCCCTCCCTGCAGGTGAACTTGCAGAAAACCTCAACTAACCACACCCTCTAGCTATGTTCACCTCACAAGAACAAGAGAGTCTAACCATAGGAAAACAGGTGCAAACTGGTTCAGCTCCAAGGGTGGGACAAAGTGTGCCCTGCCGCCCATAAGCCCCTCATTATAGTAGTAAGATCTCTGCTTGTTTGTGCCACGATGGCTCAATCCACTTCCGACTCAGATGCTAAAGGACCTTAGGAGGGCAGAAGAGAGGTGGCACCCCAGTCTCAGGAAGAACACCACTTTTCTCAGAAAACCAATACTTATGCCTCCCCCTCATTAACTTTGCCTTTAAAATCTTGCCTTGATCACCCACCCACCCGTGAGAAGTTGATTTGTGAACTAAGTTCCCGTTTCTCCATTCTCTGCCCATTGGATAAGGCTTTTGCTGTTTCAGTCTCAGCATGGGTTTCATTACTGGCTGTGCAAGCCTGACTGGAAAAAGAACCTTCCAGCCAGATGGGTGGCTTTGACCTGGGCTAGGACCCCGGAGAAGGTCTCGGTGACTAATTCAGTAACGGTATACTATTAGCATCCATTTCTGATGGGCACGATATGTCTCCTAATGGCAAACAACCATTTTGAGAGGATCAAAAAAAATTTATATAACACAGTGGTTTGTGGCACAGGCTTCAAATACATAAACAGATGTACGGTATATCTGTGGTATATAAATGTCATGGTAGGGGTAGGGGTTATTAGAAAAAATAGTGCCTAAAAAGGTTCCTGGGGGGGTAAAGTGACAGTGGAAATAAAAAGTTGAGAAACACTCTGTTAAGCAAATGTGAGTCCATACTTTAGCTCCAAAATAATTTGTTCAAAGACTATTAAGCAGCAAAATGAGCCCTGTGGTCAGCAGTGGTTTCGTAAAGATGCGTAAATTTTGTCATCAGGCTGATAATTATAATGATTTTTGACAAAAGCCAAAAGCATAACACTAAACAATTTCTCAGAGAGAGGTTGTTTTCTGGTAACTTAATTTAAGCACAGAACACATAGAGGGAGGGGTGAATTGCATGCCCCTTGGCTACTTAATCACATATTTGTGGTTTCAATCAGGATTTTAGCAAAGAAGAATGGTCAATGTTGCTATCTGGTGAGATATCTGGATCCAGATACCCATCTTCCTAATTAGGTATTTGAAGACTGGGAGGGTTTTCTAGTGTATTTCTGAGATCACCGACACATTCAATACATAGTCATAAAACTTCTGCTTTGCTTTGTCAACTGACCCCTTCCCCCCAGGCACATATTAGAAACACAAAGACAAAGAGGATACAGTCTCTGAGGTTGAGAAGCTCTCCGTCTAAAGGACTCCTTCTGGAAGACTAGTGATGAAGCTTCATAACAGGGCTCTCAAACATACCATTCCTTCTGCCCCAAAGTAATGTTCACACATAACTTCTCCTCTGGTGAATTCCTTTTCATCTTTAAGGACTCAATTTAAAAATCATCTCCATAGGGGCTTCCCTGGTGGTTCAGTGGTTGAGAGTCCGCCTGCCGATGCAGGGGACACGGGTTCGTGCCCCGGTTTGGGAAGATCCCACATGCCGCGGAGCGGCTGGGCCCGTGAGCCATGGCCGCTGAGCCTACACGTCCGGAGCCTGTGCTCTGCAACGGGAGAGGCCACAACAGTGAGAGGCCCGCGTACCGCAAAAAAAAAAAAAAAATCATCTCCATAGGAAAGGAAAGCATTGCCTGACTCCCTCCAGCCAAGTCTAAAGTAAATGCCCCTGTAATGCTAAATGTAACACAATTTCATTTGTATTCACTTGTTAATTATAGATTTCATCAATGATCTATAGGCTGTGAGGACAGAACCTATTCTTACCTTGGAATCAGTACAATGACTAGTTTATTATGAGACTTCACCATTTGGTGATTGTGCCCTGTTGATTGGTTGACAGCAAAGTAGAGCCAATTTAATAAGCTTTTTTAAAAAAAAACTGTCCATGCATCACACACTGTGTTAGGCACTCCAGAAACAAAGCAGTAGAAGATTGGTGTCTTTTTCCCCAAGTCTTCATGCGTTAATTTAATAAGCACCGGACACAAAGAAGAGAAAGAATCTCTCAGAAGGTAGATTATTTGTTTAATAATTCACACTTTAAAAAGTGTTAATAATGGCCAGTATCACATCTGGGTTAAATAATAAGCTGCTACATAATGTAATCAATGACTTATTCTCATCTCACAGTTAAACAATCTGAGGCCGAGAGAGAATACATGTCCTGCCCATGATCACATGAGGCAAACAGCCTGCAAGATCTTGGTCCTTCTCAGGACTCAGATCTCGGAGATCTTCCAACTCCTTGATTCACTAAGAAAGCATTTTGATTCAAAGCCAGAGTGAAGGCTACTGTGAACCTAGAGAGAAAGTATATCTATCACTGGATTTGCAGAGTTTCCCTGCATGAAAGACATTCATTTTAAATGTGTCCTAGGGTGTCAATAAGAACTATATAACTCATCAAGTATTTGGGGAGTGAAGTGACTAAACATCATCCCAAAAGAAAGCTTAGCACCAGAGAATTATCGTGCTTTGGCTTCTCTTGACAAGGTGTATAAATCAGCACTGGATGTGCCCGTCTTGCTTGGGGAAATTTCAGCTTTATAAATAAAAACCCTAATCCAGGTGGCTGCTGACCAGCCTTTGCTGCCAGCTCACGATTTAAGTCCCTGGCCCATCAGCCTTAGGAAACTTTCCCGTTGCTGGGTGTTGAATAGCTTTTATTCTTTTAAAGAAAATGTTAATATGTATTATTAAACAACAACAACAAAAACTTTCAATTGCACATTCATTTAGAACATCTGGAAAATGTTAAAAAAATATAAAGAAAAAAATTTAAATCTTTCATAATTTTGCTTCTCAGAAATAAGATCCATTAATATTTGAGAATAATTATTTTTATAATTGAGATAATTGAATGCATGAGTTTGTATCTTGTTTTTCTTTTACTTAATAATAAATAATAACATTTTCATTTGCTATTGTGAACTTTTTTATATAAAATGCAATGGCTTTATATTCCATAATGTGATAAATCACTGTTTAACTTATTTTCTATTTGGAAAATGTATTGGTATTTTCTTTTCATTTTTTACTTTTATTTCATACAGTGATGAGTGTCTTAGTGTCCAGAGCTTTTTTCCCTTTGTTCTGGATTTATGCCCTGCATTCCTTCAACAAACAAATATGGAACATCTATCATAAACAGGGCTATGTTAGGCATGGGAAACACAATGAGAAGCAAAAAGCCATGTTATATGGAGCTTACACATTCTGTGGCAAATATCAACCAGTGAAGAGACTCTAGCATGAAAGTGTCAGAATAGAAATGGAGAGGATTCTTCAGGAACGCAAAGACGGGAAACTAACTCAGAAGTGAAGTTAATGATAAGGCTTCCTGGAGTAAGTGGCATTGAAAGACATGAAGAACATGCAGGATAGTGGGTGATGGGGGTAGGGGGAGGGGGGATAAATTGGGAGTTTGGGATTAACCTACACACTGCTATATGTAAAATAGATAACCAACAAGGACCTATACTCAATATCTACTAATAACCTATAATGGAAAAGAACCTGAAAAAGAACATCTATGTGTGTGTGTGTATATATATATATATATATTCACATATATGTATAACTGAATCATTTTGCTGTACACTTGAAACTAACACAGCATTATAAATCAACTATACTTCAATTTTTTTAAAAAAAGGAAGAACATAAGTAAACAGAGAAAGAAAAGCCTAGTTTAGAGATCGAGAATGGTGTGTGCATGGCTCCTTTGGGGATTTGAAAGACATTTATTAAGTCTGGCACCTAGAATTCAAGGTGAGAAATGAGACTGATGAGGCTAAAGAATTAACAAGCACAAGATGACAACAAGTTTAAGATTTTGTTTGAGATATTGGCCTTTCACCCTGAGGGCAATGTGGAACTATTGAGGGATTTTCGACAAGAAGTGATATTGTGAGATTTCTGTAAGGTAATACTCCCAGAAGCCAAATTACCAGGACAAAGATAATGCCTTTCAGGCTCTTGAAATAAATTGGAAAAACATTTTCCAAAATGAAATACTCTCCTTCCACTGGCATCGTATGAGAGAGCCCATTTGTTGTTGGCATAACACTCCTTCCCACTTGTTGGAAAATATTTATGTTCTAAGTACTGCACTAGGTGGTGCTTTACATGATTTTACTTTATGAAGGCTTACAACAATCCTTTAGGACTGAGTATATTACTCCCATTTAATAGAATTTCCTAAGATTACAAAGAAAGGATGATTTTCTCACAGTCATAGAAGAAATAAATGGTTGGACTGAGATTCAAATTTAAATAACACTGGATCTTAGGGTCTGCCTTTTCTCTTAGTATGCTTCAATACCTCCCAGTGCATTTTAGATACACATAATCCCCATGGCATGTGATGCCAGCACCCATTATGTGGCCTAGGTTTTATTTATGTAAAGTAAGCACTTCCTAGAATTTTCTGGAATTTGACTTACCTTAGGGAAGCCATTTATTAGGAAAGAAGAACAGCAAAGGTTAGATGATGGCGAAAGGTTTAGCTTCAAATAGGTGGTTTATTTGCACAAGACTCCATATCTCGCTGTTATCACTACAGAACAATCTGTCTCTTCCAGATTAATGTTAGCAATGGATCAGATGCTACGATCTGGCAGAGCTCCTGACTTCAGGATACAATACAAGTAAATAACAAGCTCAGAAGGAGGCTTCCTCCTCAATGACATGAGGTTGGAATAGGAGAGATCCCTTTATCTCTGTAGGCCTTGCCCTGGATTTATATGTGTATACGTGTATAAACATATACGCACACAGCTGTGTGAATTAGTCCATGCTTGCAGGCTTCCTACAACACAATGTAGTGCTTCCTACCACTGCT
Organism: Phocoena phocoena; assembly: GCF_963924675.1. Lineage (NCBI taxonomy): Eukaryota > Metazoa > Chordata > Mammalia > Artiodactyla > Phocoenidae > Phocoena > Phocoena phocoena. Next base: position 52,218,534 of record NC_089226.1, on the reverse strand, counting down.
AAATTTCAGTCAAGAGAGAGAGGCTTGGGCACTCTTAGAGAGTGAAGGCTAGCCATGGCTTCAACATTTGCAAATAACTACTTTCTTCCCAGTTTTGTTGCACGTATGTGCATTAAACTCAGTCCACTGAGGATTCAGAAATGAATTTTATACAGAAGATAGAAAGGTTTTGCAAAGTGTATGGAATTATTTCCCAAGGCAGACACTGGAAGGGAGCAATGATATAGGTCCACTGACAAAGGCAAGAATGCTTCCTCTCTTACCAGCTCTGTGACCTTTGGTAACTCAGGTTCTTGAAATGTCAGTTTCCTTTTTTGTCCAATGATAACAATAAGAATACCTAATGCAGTTGTGATGAGTGAATGATCTGATATGCAAAAAGGAAATCCCCTTTTATCAAAAATGAAGGGTTATCCAAAAAGATTTTAAATTATTGAAACATATTCAGTTATATCCCTTAGATATTTATCAAATTTTCAATTATTTATTCAGTTACTCAAAATATAGCTTTAAATTTTATTTTGTGGAATTGAGAAAACCATCCCAATGGAATAGTGTGAAAAAAAAAACCCAAGTACAAACAAACAAAAAACAGAAAAACACTATTTTGCTAGCATCAAAGGCCATGAATTTGGGTGCAGACTTTACCACTGTGGGACTTTTTAATTTACCTTCTCTTGAGCCTTAGCTTTCTCATCTTTAACTTGGGTATTTTAAAAGCTCCTCATAGGGCTTTTAGGATCATTAACTGGCACTTTCTAGGTAGACTGTTTTGTAATATTTTATCCCATTTCAGGCACTTTTTTTTTTTTTTTTAATACACTGGGAGTTCAATGTGGGCAGAGGGAAGGGACATGGCTATATCTTTAGTTCTAAGGATTAGAGGAGGAAAGAGGTCAGGAAGCAGGATAACATTCCCAGCCCATAAGAAACAGGCAAGTCCTTCAGGCTGGCAATTCAGGGTCAGGCCCCAGGGTTGATTTGTACTCCCCTTGGAGCATAACGACTGTGGCCACAGATGGAGTTCATGGACCAAAAAGCAGCTCACATGGAGCTGACCATGTTTACTCAAAGCATAGAGGCTGTGAAGCATCAGGCTTCCTCCTGAGATGATGACCCAGGATAGCCACCACAGCAGCAGACTTTACAGAACGTTAGCTTTGAAAGACAATTTTGAGGTCACATAACCCATCTCTTTCATTGCCACACTTCAGAGGCTGGCTCCAGAGCTCCTTTCTTTAAGCTTAGAAGAACCTCTGCCACCATCCCTTCTTAGGTGGTAGCTCCTCAGCCCTTCAGGTGAGACCTGCCAGGACAGTTATATAACTTTGAATGTATGTCCTGAATAAATGTGCCTGCGCTGGACCTTGCTTCTACATCAATTCCATCAACTCCTTTCCTCTCATTCTGATTTTCACACGAAGGCTTGAGGATTCCTACTGTTCAAGCTCCTGTCTATATCATCCTCTTGTCTTTGTATTATAGTGAGTTTCTATAATTTTCAAAGCTGTTATTTCTATATCAGTGCTGAAAGCTAGAATATATCATCTCCTATGTGTCACATGAGATCAACACATACGACACAGCTGAAGCCACCAGAACTAATGGAAACATCTTACTCTGAACATAAAACATATAAGCTATATACTTTCTATTAAAATAACTGAAGAGGACAGAGCTATGTATGTTTGAGCCCATTTATAGAGAAATCTCCTTTGCATATATGAATTATTATTGTTAATATCTCCTCCACTCTTCCACAGAGAGGGAATGAAAAGATTTAACTTAAACAATGGCAAAAGTTTTCAACTGGTTGAACCCCCTTTGAATACGTTGCTATAGTTGACAACTACATCTACTATTACACTATCAAAAGAAGGTCAAGAATTTTGGTACCATTATGGCAGAAATCAGCAAACTATGGTCCATGGGATAAATTTAGCTTGCCAGCTGTTCTTATAAATAAAGTTTTGTTAGAACACAGTAATGTTTCTTTATTTACATATTGTCTATGACATATTTTGCACGACAGTGGCCGAGTTGAGTAATTGTCACGGAGTCCATATGGCTTGGAAAGCCAAATTATCTGTCCTTTTACAGACAAAATTGGTGAAATCCTGCATTATGGTAAAGAGAACATACAGGATCCAAATTATCACAGTGCATCCAACTGTGACCTGCTAATACAACTATTGCTGTTAAGTTTCTGAGACATTAGGAACTCAATATATTTATTAAAACAATGTGAGCTTTTTATTTATTTTAATTTTTTTGCTCTAGGTAATTGACTTACTATAATCCTTAAACCTAATTTAAGAATCTTCAAAGACATGGAATATAATTAAACAGAACACCCAATACACCTCAATTCTGAAACAGAACTGAATCCTTGATTCTTTAGAGAACATTTCAAGGTCATAATGATAAATATAGATTTTTCACTGTCCTGCTCCACATGGAAAGGCCTAGCAATATGATAAAGATGGAGAGTGTTGGATACCCTTTTTTATATCAGAATGACATTTGAAAGTGGCTCATCTAGAAATTGGAATTGTGACCCTACAAATGTTTATTTAATGAGAGTTTAAATATTTGGTTATTTCTCTGTCTCTCTCTTGTGACTGAGTTCCTTAAGAAGAGGGACTATATTTTGTCTTTTGTTTTGGTTTTATTTTCAGCTTCCTCAACATCTAGCACAGTGTCTGACACTGAGTAGATCCTCGGTTAATTTTGATTAAACTCAACTGAATAAGTAGTATTTACCAAATATAACGGACACTACTCATTGGCTAACCTCACTGTCCTAGAGGATGGTAAAAGATTCCCAACATCTCCTGTAGCGACGGTGGGCCATGTGAGACAATTTGGTTAATGACACATAAGTAATGTTGGATTGGGGAGTTTCTGGGAATCTTCTGTTTATCTGTTAACAGGGACAGACTTAGCTGGAAGTGTCCCTTCTTGCCTTCTTGCCTTCAACACAGAAATGATATCTGTTGCTGGGGAAACTAGCTTGTGAATGTGAGACAATTAGCTAATATGTTATAAATAATGGAATAGAAAGAAAAAAGGAATGTGGGTGTTTAATGGAACCCCTGTCCCAGCCCTAGACTCTCTATACCCAGATTACTTGTTATATTAAAAAAGAAAAATCCCTGCTTGTTTAAAGCCTTTGTTACTTTGAATATCTATTACTTTCAGCCAAAAACATACTTTATTGTTTCTACAATCTTAGTGGCAAGATCATCAGTCATGAAATTAGCTGGATTTACAACTGTCAAGAACAATTTCATTGAGAAACCTTGTGGTGGCCAGTGACAATGCTAGCTGTCATTAACAAGGAAATCTTATTCTAGCAGGCATTTTTTAAAAATCATATTTTATTTTATTTTTCCAGCTTTAATAATAATTGACAAATATAATTGTGTATATTTAAAGTGTACAATGTCATGCTTTGATATATTTATATATTGTGAGATGACTGCCACAATCAAGTTAACACATCCATCACCTCACATAATTAATGTGTGTGTGTGTGTGTGGTAAGAATGCTTAAGATCTACTCAGCAAATTTCAAGCATAAAATACAGTACTATTAACTATAATTGCCATGCTGTACATTAGATCCTTACAACTTCTTCATCGTATAACTGAAAATTTGTACCCCTTGGCCAACATCTTGAAGGACGATAATGAAGAACAGAAATTAGATTTTTGATCTACTACTGCATTTAAAAGATTCCATTTGGTCCTCTGTATTTGTACACTTATTAAATCTACACAATGATACTCTAAGATGGTATCATTAGCCCATATTATAGATGAGAACAGAGAGGTCAAGAAATGCGTTTAAAGCCATACACTGAGAAAGTAACAAAGGTACAATTCAAAACAAATTCTGTATGCCTCTAAAATCCATATTAGTTTTAAAATATCATGCTCTTTTTCAAAGATATTAGCTGTTGTTTATTCCTAGATTATCCATAAACTATTGGAGAAACAAACCCAAATAAAATATCCTTTGGGGAGAAAAATCAGTTCCTTCTCCGGAAATCAGATATTGGCTCTGAATCCAGGACACTGGGACTTCAACCACTGAACCTCTCAGATTTGACTGATATCATTAGTTAAAAGCTTTTTGTTTTTGTTTTCTAACAGGAATCTTATAACCTAGTGAGTCATGAAGACAGATAAAACATCAGCCAAAATTTGATGTACAACATAAAATAAAATATATGGAAGATAGAAACTTTTGTGTATCTTATCTCCTTGTCATATATAAAGAGAATGAAACCATCAGTTGTATCAGCTTCAGATTCAGCGATGCTGCTGCTCTGGACTGAATTATGTCTCCTCCAAATTCATATGTTGAAGCTCTACCCTCTAATGGGATGGTATTTAGAGATGGAGCCTTTGGGAAATAATTAAGTTTAGATGAAGTCATGAAGGTGATGTCCTTACAATGAGATTAGTGCCCTTATAAAAGAGATACCAGAGACCTTTCCCTCTCTTGCTCTTTCCTCACCATGTGAGGAAACAGCAAAAAGGCAAGGCAGTAACCTACAAGTCAGGAAGACAGCTTTCACCACAAAGCAACTGTGTTGGCACCTTGATATTTCTCCAGAATGTGAGAAAATAATTTTTTGTTGTTTAAGCCACCCAGTCTATGGTATTTTGTTATGGCAGCCAGAACTGACTAAGACAGATCTCCTTTTAGCAGACATATCTCTTCTACTTTATTTTTTTGTTTGTTTTCAGCAAACAAAAGAAGAGGAAACAGAATCACCACATGTGTTCTTAACGCTACTATACCCATTTTTGGAAGGCCAGTTTTGAATCCATGCTTCAAAAGTTGATTTAGGGGAAAACAAAACAAAACAAAACACACATCAAACAAAGCATTGTGGATATATGGACTAGTACAACCTTTCCCCAGAAGCAATATGTGCTTCCTGGTGTCTGTTTACTGTCACCTTTATCTCCTCACTTCAGCTTGTCAGCAAGTGGTGCACCATAATTTATCTTATTGGGGTTCAAAGTTTTAGTTGTGTTGTCATTCACTTTCAGCTCTGGGTTCCCCTTGGCAGTGGAGGAGGAAATCTCTCTTAACTGCAAATATATCATGTTATACTTCCACTAAAAGAAAGATGGTGGAGGAAGAGAATAGAAAGTTCTTTTCATTTTATAAGTCAAAACCTAAAATTTATGTTGGAAGTTGAGTTTAGTTAGATTTTCCAATATCTGTTCTCTTCTGTTTCTAAAGAAGTAGACAAAAAGTGGTTGGACTGTGATTAACAAAGGGTGATGAAACAATCTTAAGGCTTCAAAAGGCTAATGTCAGGATACTTGTAGTTGCTAGTTATATTTGGTGTTAAGGGATAATCTTTAAAACTCAACTGAATTTTCTTTGTAGTGGGTAAGAATTTCAAAGAATGAGATTCTAGACCCTAAAATCCTATCTTCAGTATGTTCAGGCAGACATCATTGTTACCCCATTTACAAATAATTAAAATTAAGCCAAAGGACTTTGTATTACTTGACCATGGTCATATCCCTAGTACCTGATGTATTCAAACTACAAATAAGGACTTTGGACTCCAGTTCTAGTGCTCTTTCCAATTTACTGTGTTGTCTGATAACGGTGGTTTTACTGGTGGTGGTAGTGGCAGGAAGATAATGATAAATAAACATGTTTTTAGCACCTATGCTATGTAGAGGTTCTTCATTAGACCCTATAGGTATGAAGAAGACAGTTGTGTCTAAGAACATCCAAATACACATTTAGTAAAAATGAAAGGGCTTGACTCTGACTCAGTTCAATATTATTTTTGAACATCTAATTTGGCAAACTTGGTTTGCTCTTAGAGCAACTCATATTGAATGGAAACATCTCAGGATCAGAAAGAGCCCTAGAAGTGATCTTTCTCAAATAGTCATCTAGTATCTGCATTCCCTGGCATGCAGCTAGAAGCATTCATTCTAGCTTCACCTGAAAATATTTAGGGACAGAGAACTCCCTCTGCTACTTCAATCTTTGCTTATATCTGACTGATATATATATATATATATATATATATATATATATATATATATATATATATATATCTTTTTCCTTAGTGTGTATTCTGCTGTCAGACTGTCTGGAATTACATACCGGCCTCATCGATTACTAATTATTTTATTTCAGGCAAAATTGCTTGAGCTTTTTATGTTTCAGTTTCCTCACCAGTGAAATGGAAATAATAATAGTATTTAACTTATAGTATTGTTTTGGGGCTAAATAATTAAATATATGAATAGCACTTAAAACACTATATGCTATATAATAAGTGCTCAATAAAGGCTAATATATATACATATATATATACACACATATAAGTATAAATAATCTTTAATAATAATAAAGTAATAAATTAATAAGGTTTGGCTATTAATAGTAGTGGTAGTAACAGTAGTAGCAGTAATAGTACTTGTAATAGTGATCATAGATTTCTCTCCCTATAGTGATAATCCTGGCTGCTGTCTGTTCTACTCTACAGGACCTGTACAGTTCACTTGCAAGTTTTTCTAATATACGATCCTAGAATATATGATTTCTTCTCCTGGAGGCCATCGTTGCCTGTCTGAGTCACTTTCTTAACATCACAGCCTGAGTTAGTCTCAGTACTGGAATGAGAATCAAACCCTGGTTCTCAGCTCAGGATTCTTCCCTGCATATCTGGTCTCTTGAACTTTTAAATTGGACCTTGCTCAATTATTTTCAAAGAATTAAATCAAATTTCTTCCTGGGTGCTATCTTTAATAATACTGGCTGAAATTGCAATTAAAATGAACATATATTATAGCACTACAACCCAAATTTGGTACTTTCCTCATATTTTTCTTTTTTTGTTAGAAAAATGCTTTACTCAGTTTCTTCCCAATGCCAGTATCTTACAAAATCATAGGACAAAATCACAACCAGGATATTGACATTGATACAGTCAAGATACAAAGCATTTCCATCATTTCTGTGAGCACAAGGATCCCTCAAGTTTTCATTTTGTTATTTTTTTTATACAGCAGGTTCCGATTAGTTATTTTATACATATTAGTGTATATATGTCAATCCCAATCTCCCAATTCATCCCACAACCACCCCCGCCCCACACACTTTCCCCCCTTGGTGTCCATACACTTGTTCTCCACATCTGTGTCTCTATTTCTGCCTTGCAAAACAATTCATCTGTACCATTTTTCTAGATTCCACATATACGCGTTAATATATGATATTTGCTTTTCTGTTTCTGACTCACTTCACTCTGTATGACAGTCTCTAGGTCCATCCGAATCTCTACAAATGACCCAATTTCATTCCTTTTTATGGCTGAGTAATATTCCATGGTATATATGTACCACAACTTCTTTATCCATTTGTCTGTCAATGGACATTTAGGTTGTTCCCATGACCTGGCTATTGTAAATAGTGCTGCAATGCACATTGGGATGCACGTGTCTTTTTGAATTATGGTTTTCTCTGGGTATATGCCCAGTAGTGGGATTGCTGAGTCATATGGTAATTCTATTTTTAGTTTTTTAAGGAACCTCCATACTGTTCTCCATAGTGGCTGTATCAATTTACATTCCCACCAACAGTGCAAGAGGGTTCCCTTTTCTCCACACCCTCTCCAGCATTTGCTCTTTGTAGATTTTCTGATGAAGCCCATTCTAACCAGTGTGAAGTGACATGTCATTGTAGTTTTGATTTGCATTTCTCTAATAATTAGTGATGTTGAGCAGATTTTCATGTGCTTCTTGGCCATCTGTATGTCTTCTTTGGAGAAATGTCTATTTAGGTCTTCTGCCCATTTTTGGATTGGGTTCTTTGTTTTCTTTAATACTAAGCTGCATGAGCTGTTTAGATACTTTGGAGAGTAATCCATTGTCTGTTGATTCATTTGCAAATATTTTCTCTCATTCTGAGGGCTGTCTTTTCATCTTGTTTATAGTATCCTTTCCTGTGTAAAAGCTTTTAAGTTTCATTAGGTCCCATTTGTTTATTTTTGTTTTTATTTCCATTGCCCTAGGAAGTGGGTCAAAAAAGATCTTGCTGTGATTTATATCGAAGAGTGTCATTCCTATATTTTCCTCTGAGACTTTTATAGTGTCTGCCCTTACCTTTAGGTCTTTAATCCATTTTGAGTTTATTTTTAAGTATGGTGTTAGGGAGTGTTCTAATTTCATTCTTTTACATGTAGCTGTCCAGTTTTCCCAGCACCACTTATCGAAGAGACCGTCTTTTCTCCATTGTATATCCTTGTCTCCTTTGTCATAGATTAGTTGACCATAGGTGTGTGGGTTTATCTCTGGGCTTTCTATACTGTTCCATTGATCTATATTTCTGTTTTGGTGCCAGTACCATATTGTCTTGATTGCTGTAGCTTCATAGTATAGTCTGAAGTCAGGGAGTCTGATTCCTCCAGCTCTGTTTTCTTCCCTCAAGATTGCTTTGGCTATTTGGGATCTTTTGTATTTCCATACAAATTTTAAGATTTTTTGTTCTGGTTCTGTAAAAAAATGCCATTGGTAATGTGATAGGGATTGCATTGAATCTGTAAATTGCTCTGGGTAGAATAGTCATTTTCACAATACTGATTCTTCCAATCCAAGAAAATAGTATATCTCTCCATATTTTGGTGTCATCTTTGATTTCTTTCATCAGTGTCTTATAGTTTTCTGAGTACAGGCCTTTTACCTCCTTAGGTAGGTTTATTTCTAGGTATTGTATTATTTTTGTTGCAGTGGTGAATGTGATTGTTTTCTTAATTTCTCTTTCTGATCACTCATTGTTAGTGTATAGGGATGCAAGAGATTTCTGTGCATTAATTTTGTTTCCTGCAACTTTACCAAATTCATTGATTAGCTCTAGAAGTTTTCTGGTGGCATCTTTAGGATTACCTATGTATAGTATCATGTCATCTGCAAACAGTGACAGTTTTACTTCTTCTTTTCCAATTTGGATTCCTTTTCTTTCTTTTTCTTCTCTGATGGCTGTGGCTAGGATTTACAAAACTATGTTGAATAATAGTGGTGAGAGTGGACATTCTTGTCTTGTTCCTGATCTTAGAGGAAATTCTTTCAGTTTTTCACCATTCAGAACTATGTTTGTTGTGGGTCTGTCATATATGGCCTTTATTATGTTGAGGTAGGTTCCCTCTATGCCCATTTTCTGGAGAATTTTTAACATAAATGGGTGTTGAATTTTGTCAAAAGCTTTTTCTGCATCTATTGAGATGATCATATGGTTTTTATTCTTCAGTTTGTTAATATGGTGTATCACGCTGATTGACTTTTGTATATTGAAGAATCCTTGCATCCCTGGGATAAATCCCACTTGATCATGATGTATGATCCTTTTAATGTGCTGTTGGATTCTGTTTGCTAGTTTTTTGTTGAGGATTTTTGCATCTATATTCATCAGTGATATTGGTCTGTAATTTTCTTTTTTTGTAGTGTATCTTTGCCTGGTTTTGGTATCAGGGTAATGGTGGCATTGTAAAATGAGTTTGGGAGTGTTCCTTCCTCTAAAATTTTTTGGAAGAGTTTGAGGATGGGTGTTAGCTCCTCTCTAAATGTTTGGTAGAGTTCACCTGTGAAGCCATCTGGTCCTGGACTTTTGTTTGTTGGAAGACTTTTAATCACAGTTTCATTACTTGTGATTGGTCTGTTCATATTTTCTATTTCTTCCTGGTTCAGTCTCGGAAGGTTGTGCTTTTCTAAGAATTTGTCTATTTCTTCCAGGTTGTCCATTTTATTGGCATAGAGCTGCTTTGTAGTAGTCTCTTATGATGTTTTGTATTTCTGCAGTGTCCGTTGTAACTTCTCCTTTTTCATATCTAATTTGATTGATTTGAGTCCTCTCCCTCTTTTTCTTGATGAGGCTGGCTAAAGGTTTATCAATTTTGTTTATCGTCTCAAAGAACCAGCTTTTAGTGTTATTGATCTTTGCTATTGTTTTCTTTGTTTCTATTTCATTCATTTCTGCTCCAATCTTTATGATTTCTTTCCTTCTGCTAACTATGGGTTTTGTTTATTATTCTTTCTGTAGTTCTTTTAGGTGTAAGGTTAGACAGTTTGAGATTTTTCTTGTTTCTTGAGGTAGGATTGTATTGCTATAAACTTCCCTCTTAGAATTGCTTTTGCTGCATCCCATAAGTTTTGGATCATCGTGTTTTCATTGTCATTTGTCTCTAGGTGTTTTTTGATTTCCTCTTTGATTTCTTCAGTGATCTCTTGGCTGTTTTGTAATGTATAGTTTAGCCTCCATGTGTTTGTGCTTTTTATGTTTTTTTCCCTGTAATTGATTTCTAATCTCATAGCATTGTAGTCAGAAAAGATGCTCGATATGATTTCAATATTCTTAAATTTGCTGAGGCTTGATGTGTGACCCACGATGTGATCTATCCTGCAGAATGGTCCGTGTGCACTTGAGAAGAAAATGTAATCTGTGGTTTTTGGATGGAATGTCCTATAAATATCAATGAAATCTGTCTGGTCTATTGTGTCATTTAAAGCTTGTGTTTCCTTATTAATTTTCTGTCTGGATGATCTGTCCATTGGTGTAAGTGAGGTGTTAAAGTCCCCCACTATTATTGTGTTACTGTTGATTTCCTCTTTCATAGCTGTTAGCATTTGCCTTATGTATTGAGGTGCTCCTATGTTGAGTGCATATATATTTATAATTGTTATATCTTCTTCTTGGATTGATCCCTTGATTATGTAGTGTACTTCCTTGTCTCCTGTAACATTCTTTATTTTAAAGTCTATTTTATCTGATATGAGTATTGCTATTCCAGCTTTCTTTTGATTTCCATTTGCATGGAATATCTTTTTCCATTCCCTCACTTTCAGTCTGTATGTGTCCCTAGGTCTGAAATGGGTCTCTTGTAGATAGCATATATACAGGTCTTGTTTGTGTATCCATTCAGCAAGACTGTGTCTTTTGGTTGGAGCATTTAATCCATTCACATTTAAGGTAATTATTGATATGTATGTTCTTATTACCATTTTCTTAATTGTTTTGTTTTTTTTAAATAAATTTATTTATTTTATTTATTTATTTTTGGCTGTGTTGGGTCTTCATTGCTGTGTACGGGCTTTCTCTAGTTGCAGTGAGCAGGGGCTTCTCTTCATTGCAGAGCACAGGCTATTGGCCTGTGGGCTTCTGTAGTTATGGCATGCAGGCTCAGTAGCTGTGGCTCGTGGGCTCTAGCGCATAGGCTCAGTAGTCGTAATACACGGGCTTAGTTGCTCCGCGGCATGTGGGATCTCCCTGAACCAGGGCACGAACCTGTGTCCCTTGCATTGGCAGGGAGATTCTTAGCCACTGCGCCTCCAGGGAATTCCCCTTGGGTTTGTTTCTGTGGGTCCTTTCTTTTCTTGTGTTTCCCACTTAGAGAGAGGTTCCTTTAGCATTTGTTGTAGAGCCGGTTTGGTTGTGCTGAATTCTCTTTGCTTTTGCTTGTCTGTAAAGCTTTTGATTTCTCTGTCGAATCTGAATGAGATCCTTGCTGGGTAGAGTAATCTTGGTTGTAGGTTCTTCCCTTTCATCACTTTAAATATATTGTGCCACTCCCTTCTGGCCTGTAGAGTTTCTCCTGAGAAATCAACTGTTACCCTTATGGGAGTTCCCTTGTGTGTCATTTGTCATTTTTCCCTTGTTGCTTTTAATCATTTTTCTTTGTCTTCAATTTTTGTCAGTTTGATTACTATGTGTCTCGGCATGTTTCTCCTTGGGTTCTCCTGCCTGGGACTCTCTGTGCTTCCTGGACTTGGGTGGCTATTTCCTTTCCCATGTTAGGGAAGTTTTTGACTATAATCTCTTCACATATTTCTGGTCCTTTCTCTCGCTCTTCTCCTTCTGGGACCCCTATAATTGGAATGTTGGTGTGTTTAATGTTGACCCCAGAGGTCTCTTAGGCTGTCTTCATTTCTTTTCATCCTTTTTTCTTTATTCTGTTCCAGGGCAGTGATTTCCACCATTCTGTCTTCCAGGTCACTTATCTATTATTTTTCCTCAGTTATTCTGCTATTGGTTCCTTCTAGTGTATTTTTCATCTCAGTTATTGCATTGTTCATCTTTGGTTTTTTGTGCTTTGCTTCTTCTAGGTCTTTTTTTAACAGTTCTTGCATCTTCTCAATCTTTGCCCCCATTCTTTTTCTGAGGTCCTGGATCATCTTCACTATCACCATTCTGAATTCTTTTTCTGGAAGGTTGCCTATCTCCACTTCATTTAGTTGATTTTTTGGGGTTTTATCTTGTTCCTTCATCTGGTACGTAGTCCTCTGCCTTTTCATCTTGTCTATCTTTCTGTGAATGTAGTTTTTGTTCCACAGGATGCAGGATTGTAGTTCTTCTTGCTTCTGCTGTCTGACTTCTCCTGAACTAGGCTATCTAAGAGGCTTGTGCAAGCTTCCTGATGGGAGGGACTGGTGATGGGTAGAGCTGGATGTTGCTCTGGTGGGCAGAGCTCAGTAAAAGTTTAAACTGCTTGTCTGCTGATGCGTGGGGATGAGTTCCCTCCCTGTTGGTTGTTTGCCCTGAGGTGATCCAGCAATGGAGCCTTTTTGGTTGGGCTAATGGTGGACTCTGGGAGGGTTCACCCCAAGGAGTACTTCCCAGAACTTCTGTTGCCAGTGTGCTTGTCCCCACGGTTAGCCACAGCTGCCTCCTTCCTCTGCAGGAGACCCTTCAACACTAGCAGGTAAGTCTGGTTCAGTCTCCTGTGGGGTCACGGCTCTTTCCCCTTGGGTCCTGATGTGCACACTACTTCATGTGTGCTCTCTAAGAGTGGAGTCTCTGTTTCCCCCCAGCCCTGTCAAAGTACTGCAATCAAATCCCGCTAGCCTTCAAAGTTTGATTCTCTGGGAATTCCTCCTCCTGTTGCTGGACTCTCAGGTTGAGAAGCCTGAGGTGGGGCTCAGAACCTTCCCTCCAGTGGGTGGACTTCTGTGGTATAACTGTTTACCAGTTTGTAAGTCACCCACCCAGTGGTTATGGGATTTGACTTTATTGTGATTGCCCCTCTCCTACTGTCTCACTGCAGCTTCTCCTTTGTCTTTGGATGTGGGGTAACTTTTTTGTGAGTTCCAGTGCCTTCTTGTCCATGATTGTTCAGCAGTTAGTTGTGATTCCAGTGCTCTTGCAAGAGGGAGTGAATGCACCAGTACTTTCTTCATATTATGAGATCTTTTCATTTTAACCTACAAATATCCATTTCATAGTGGCCCAAGGAATGAAAAATGACTCTACTACTAAAAATGATATGCCACACTTTTCTATAATTTGAATGATTAGGTAACGTTTCTAAGAATAATACTAATGCCATGTTAACATGAGCATATATTGAAGGGTTTTTATTTTCCCTGTTATTATGGCAAACTAATGACAATGCTGTCACACGATCTGAGTGCAACCAGGATATCTAATTATCCTTCACATAGCCATAAATAAACAGAAGGCTTGGCACTGATTTTAAAACAGGTTGGATTTCCATTTTGCAGAGATGCATTCCACTTTGCAGAGATCAGCCCATCCTGAGATAACTCTTTGTACAGAATTGCTTTCCATGAGCAGCATGTGAGATGTTCCATATGCAAGATGTATAGTTCATGACAACTCCATACTCAAAGAGACTTGAATGTCTTGTTCACTACCATATTCCCAGGAGCTAGAGCAGTAGTTGGCATGTGATAAGTTGATCAATAAGCATATGTTCAGTGAATCAAGAAATAAGTACCACTTCACAGATTTCTCTACTAATAGATGTCTTTTTCCCTCAAGGTGTTGTACCTTCCAACCTCAACTTAATCTCTCAGGTGATTTCTAGTCTCCACAATAATCCTTTATAAAAACTTGCCCTCAGAGTTTTAATTCACAAAGAGAAAGAAAGGTGTAATAACACCTTTAATTTAGCTCATGTATTTGAAGATCTAATAATCATTTTTAAAAATGTTTTTACTTATTTTTTTAATGAAGTATACTTGATTTATAATGTTTCAGGTGTACAGCAAAGTGATGCAGTTGTATGTATATATCTATACCTATTCTTTTTCAGATTCTTTTCCATTATAGGTTATTACAAGATATTGAATATAGTTCCCTGTTTTATCCAGTAGGACCTTTTTGTTATCTATTTTATGTATAGTAGTTTGTATCTGCTAATCCTAAACTCCCAATTTATCTCTACCCATTTTTCCTTTTTGGTAACCATAAGGTTGTTTTCTATGCCTGTGAGTCTGTTTCTGTTTTATAAATAAGTTCATTTATATCACTTTTTCAGATTCCACATATAAATGATATCATATGGTATTTGCCTTTGTCTGACTTACTTCACTTAGTATGATAATCTCTAGGTCTAATAATCATTTCTTGACTCTTCCCTGGGGCCCACAGAGCAGGCAGGCTAAGCCAAACAAGGCTCAACTTTGGGGTTCCCAGTGCCCAATGGCTGAGTATGAGGTGAGGCAGCAGTGAGAGGCCTTCCTAGTTAAGGCAAACAGCTGATACCAAGCCTCTGAAATCCAGCAAGGAGCTCTGGCCCCCACCCAGACTTCCACAGACAGGACCAGAGGACTCCTAGTTCTAGTCTGTACTGGCAGGCAGCTATTAGCCCAGGTTCTTCTCCTATCTCAGGTCTGTCTCCTGTCCTTTCCTGGGGCATATAAGCTAAAATGGATGGAACCTGGAGCTGACCAGGAGACCATAAAGGGTATGGCTATTTCTCAGATGTGAAGACTGCGGTGCTTCTTGCCAGAATGTTTAAGACACTTGAATGATTGCTGTTTGCACTTACAGCATGGTCAGACCACGTCACTACATTTCTATGCAAGGGGAGGATAGTGCAGAGTGGTGGTCATGGCTCTCAGCTAACCTATTCAAAGATATCTTCCAGTTGATTAATCTATTTTCATATTTATGAAGGAGTCTTAATACCATGAGTACACAGATGAATGAGAACATGTATTATTTCATCAGTCCTTATTCTCTACATACAATTCCTATTTTCTTGTTTGTACAATCTGTTCTAGTAAAACTAAACTTGTTTCAGCTTCTAGCATATGTTATATTTGCTCTCATTTCTAGGTCTATGTGTACTCTTAGATATCTCTGCTTCTCTTCTTTCCTCTACCTTTAAAAGGAAGTCTTCCCTGATAGCCCTCAAACAGGTTAGGTGTTTCTCCCTGTACACCGAAGTACTTATTGCACTTTCCTTTAAGTGTTTGGAGCTTTCTTTCTGTGTCTCTTCCTAGTATCCCTAGACTTTAAGTTCCATGAAGAAACTGACGATGTGTGTCTGTTTCCAAGTTCCCAGAATAAATCAATTAAAATATCCACTTAGAGGATCCACGTATGTTGAAGTTAGAGTATTGAGAACAAAAATCAAATTGGTATTCCAGTTTTACAGATCAGGAAACCACAGCTTACAGAGATATAATAATATCCTCAAGATCTCCAAGCCAACTGATGGCAGAACTAGAATAACCACTCCGAGTTCATTACTGTCCACATAGTGCTCATCTCTCACACCATATTTCTCCTTTCCCAATACAGCTCTACGTTCATAAGGGCCAAGGAGTTAGATCAAATGTTACAGCTCTAATGGTGGCAAAAGTTTAAGCACCAGTTAAAAAGTAGAAGCCACAGATCTTTCCCTAGAGCTTACGATTTAAGAAATTTGCCAGAAATTCTTATGTGTATATCTGATCTTGAATTTATTCTACGCATAGACTTAAAAGTACCTTAAGAACCTACTTAAGATAATTACACTTGAGAACCTACTATGTGCCCTTCCCCTTCTACAAACTTCACATACATTAACTTACATGATTATCACACAACCCAGTAGAAATATTTTACTATTCACATTTTACACATGAGAAAACTGAGATTAAGTTGAGCAATTTAACCAAGTACGTTCATCTAGTAAATGGAGGAGGGTAGTAGAAACCCAAGTCTGTATTTAATGAAGTACATGATTTCATATATTTTGTATTGTTTTTCTTTTTCATTTATTCCAAAAAAATAGCGTCCCTTGTTGTTCAACTATATAACGGTTCTCATTTTTAAGAGGTGAGCTTCGTTTACTCCTTTGACACTTTAAAATAATCATGAACAGAAGGGAAACTAGGAAAACTCTTCTTTTTTGTTATTTCCAAATATCAGTGGGTGTGCTTATGTTGCTGGGGCAGGGCAGTTGCAAATATTGCATTTATTTTAAAATTTTTAATCAGCAACTGATTTGTGTTGTCATTTAAGTTACAATCCAGACTTCTCTGTGAAAGAGTGTTGTCCTCCTGATTTAGGCTGCCAAAGTCCATACAGATTGGCCAACTAACAGGATTCTTTATTTAATTTTGTCTTGTGGCCTATTATATGAAAACAAGTGACCTTTATACCTTGTAACCCTGAACTCGGACATCCTTTAATGTATTCCCTTCACTGCCTTGTATATAGGCAGAAAAGGCAAAATGTCTTCATACAAAGTTAAACTCCCCCTCAGCCCGGATGTCAGCAGAAGCCCCTAAATTTTTTGAAGAGTAAATCAATGTTCTCTAAAGCTTTGAGGCACAGTAAATCCTCCACAGAGTCATAACTAAGTCTTCACCCATGTCTACAGACAGAAAATGTTGCCAATCCCCATAACATATCTCTGTTGTTCTTTAAGAGTTAACAGTGTCCTTACACCAGTGGTTTCAAGATATTGTTACGCCTTCATGCAACTTCTTGGATGTTACCAAACTGCTTCTCGAGGATACCAATCTACCATTCAAGCAGTGCACACAGCATGCACAGCATAGTCAACTACCCTCACACACCCCTAAATGTCACTCTTGCTTTAACTTTTATTTGTGTACCTATTTAGTAACTGCAAAATTATGATATCCCCTGTGCCAGGCACTTGACAGGAAACTTCATTTGAGCTCCATGAGAAACAGACTCTGAGATGAGAATTCATGTGCAGGAAGCTTATAGGTGATCAGTACCTGTGGGCAAGCAAAGAAAGTAGGATAGAGCTGAAAAAGGAGTTGAATTGTGATGCAGTTGTACTAAAGGCTTCCTTCCATTACATGGGGAATTCTGGAATCGGAATAGTCCTTCAGAGTTGTCCCACCTTGAGGCAAATGAATGGATTTTAACTGACTCATTGGCCAGTCAATAGTGTAAGCTCTTCCCTGGGAATGGATGTGAGCTGAGCAAAGCAACCTTCTTCAGCTGAAGGCAATGTCCAGAGAGGGAGTCAGTTGAGAGCCATCAGCTGCCACCATTTCCAGCACTTGGGGGGATGAGTGCCTTTATCAGGATGGGAGGAAACAGGCGGTCTGCCACAGCACCCACCAGACCAAGTGCCAAATATTTATGGTACAAATGAATAACTGTAGATGAGTTCAATGCATGCCTTCAGAGTCATTCTTGGGGACTGCTGCCTTATGCCATATGCAAAAAACAAACCAACCCCTGAATTTTAGCCCTAAAAAAATCATCACCAGAAAATGATTTATAAGTTTACAAATCCTTCCAAAATATGTTGTCCAAACAACTATTGTACATCCACCTAAAGCTAAAATCAAAGAAGTTGAAAGAAAGGACAATAAAGTCTTTGTGAAAAATTGGGGCAAGATATACATCACTTTAAGACCAAAAGAAATATGCCACAGATACTGCCGATTTTTTTCTAGACTCATGGCAATGAAACTGCCTCCTTGCCTGGCACCTTATGAACCATCTGAAAATTCCCTCCCCACCATTCCTGTGGTTGTTCTCCCAGCTCTACTCTGTCACTTCTAGATGGGACTAGATCACCACCTCCTAACGGGCCCCCCTGTTTCTTATATAGGGGCTCACCCCCACCTTCAAGCAATTTTTCTCATTGTAGTCTCATTTGATCTACAATTCAAATCAAAATTTATTACTCCCCTACTTAAACACCATATTACTTTCCTAAAATCCTTTGCATGGCAATCAAAACTTGAGCCAGTTCCTTTCTGCTTGTCTAACTTTTTCTTCCCTACATGTTCCATACATGCAACCACATTCATACACTACACTCTATCCTGAAAGTGTTCATTTATTTAACATCTATATATTGTTACATACATATATTGTGGGGTTAGGGACACAGGGAATAGTATAATAAATATGATACAGAAATGTACAAAGAGGTTTCCACAGCAGGCAAACCTTTTCTTCTGCCTGGCATGCCCTCTCTCTCTGAATCAGGTAAACGTTTATACATTCCTCAGTAAACTACCTAAGATATAGTATACTCTATAAGTCTTCCTTTTTAAAAATCTCATCTGTCATCTGCCCAGCCAAGATAAGTGAGTTCTCTTTCTTTTCTTGGGTCATTGCATTCCATGTCTGTATGTCTCTATACTATACTACAGATTTTAATATTTTTTATTTAAAACATTTTTTATATATCACAAATATAAATAATGCATTGTATCTATGGATATATGTGTGTGTATACATACACTTATATGAATGTATATATATGTGGTGTGTGTATATACATATATATAAAGTATATATTCTGAAGCATTATGATAAATAGCTGTGAACCCACAACCATACTTAAGAACTACATCTACCTATGTGCTTCATTCCTGGACTATTTTTTCATTTTATCCCAGAGGTATCACTAGCCTGAAATTGTGTTTATAGTCATCTTCATTTTGTTACTGTAATTAGTATATGTGCTTTTATTCTTTAGCAATATACCATTTGTGTGCACGAATTTTTATATTTGAATGTGTAACATAATCATATGATATGTAATTATTTAGTAGTGAAAATGAGTAAACTCTACACGCAACACCATGGATGAATTTTAGCAACAAAATGTTGAATGAAAAAGCAAGCAGTAACAGACTACATATAGGATGGGGTTCATTGCAATCTATTTTAATTATTTTTACATGTGTATCTTCCTGCTGGACTACTAGTTCTTTGAGGATAAATCCATATGAAATTCATCTTTGTAATCTTCATCTTTCCCCAGCACCTAGCATGGTGCTCAACACATCAGATGCAATCAATACATATTTGTTAAATTGAGTTGGACACATCAATTCATGTCCATTCTGACTTCTGATCATCGCTTGGATTCTGGGCTATCTGACATCTCCTGTTTTTAATTGACTCCTGATTTCAGTCTCCTTCCAAACCTGATATTGCTCCACATAATACACTTTGACATACCATATATACATCTTTCTCTATGTGTGACTTTAGACCGGTCCTAGTTATAGTTTTGCTACTCCAGTGACAGGACCAGCAGATAGAAGGAATCTCTGACCAATCTGTCCTTTGAAGTATAGTACCCTTATCTGTTTGTCCTGCTTAATAGTGTAGAATGTGCAAAACTAGTATCACAGATACAGTTCCGAAGAATAACAACTCAACATCAATGACCCTTCATTCCCAGTGTATCAATCCTCTTAACAACAGAAATGGCAATGCCATTTTCCTTGGAAACACTCCTTGGTATTACCACCCATCCAGAGTTTTCATAGGTTCCTAGAATAGCCCTATGACACTGAAAGGGAATATGAAATTTCTTACCCCAACAGACCACCAAGGGTGAGAGTTGTTTCTATAGCACCACCATCATACATAATCTCTCAGTTTCAACTTGCATGTTTCCAAGGACACAGAGCTCATAGTGTCAAAGGTGGTCCTTCCATTACTGAATGATTCCAACTGGCCAAAATTCTCCCTTCCATTCAAGCAAAATATAACTGTCCTGAATTTTCCATTGCTATGTTGATTTTTTTTTTTTAATTCTCCAGAAGGTAATGCAGTATAAAGAAAACAGTGAAGACTCTGAAGCTAGTACTTCTGTTTAAATCCCTGCTCCATGAGTGACCTTAGCCAACCCTCTTGGAATCCCACAGCCTCAGTTTTCTCATCTATAAATCAAGGTAAAACAGCCACCCAAGAACATGCCTTAAAATATACTGGGTCCTCAATGAATGTCAGTCTCCTTTAATACAAATCACACACTCTTTCAAAAATAATAATGTCAAACTATGGTCACATCTAGGGTCACTCGTGCAATAGTCACTTTTGTGTACTACCACTGTCTCCTTCTCACTCACTTTACCTAATGACTAATAGAGTTAAATGAGGTCACTCCAGTCACAACATTTCTGTACCTCCACCATGGCCAGAAGCCTCCTCTACCAAGAAATCCAGGAAAGGAAAGTAGGAGGAAACTGTTCAATGATGCATGAAGGCACAGGACTGTGGAGTAGAAGACAGCATTAAAACACAGAATGTGCCACTTAATAGCTGTGTGTCCTAAGGCTAGTCATTTCACCCCCTCAACCTCTCTATCTGTATAATGAAGATAAAAATACCTGCATTTTGTGTCTATTCTGAGGGTTAAATGAGAAATCTATAAAACATTTCTTAGAAGTCTCCTAGCAACGTAGTAGAGGCTCAGGAAATTGTAGTTATTATGATTTAGTCCACTGACACTATATTCTCATCTGCTTAGAATATAAATAACTTAACATTTATTCTTATTATTCAAATTAATTATTCAAGCTCCCGTAGGCTTAGAGGACCACTCCCACCTTAAGTTATCTAAGAAAATAGGGGCTTTATAAATTCCAGTGGGGCCAGTCCTATTTCCAACACATTGCGGAAGGATATCTGAAGAACCAGAATCATTTGTTATTGGGCTGCCATATTTTTTGCCACGAGTGATATTGTTTCTGCCACCTCATGGTATAAACCTCATGAAGTAAAATATGCCCTCACTGTTTGAGTAGGTCTCTTCCCAACGCTGAGAAGATGTGGAAGTAACTGCTCAGGATGTTGTCAGAGAGAAAAGAATGCTACTCCCCTCAAGAATATGGTCAACTGGGGTTATCTTGTGTCACCACATGCCTGGTCACAAGATCAGCTCCCACATAAATCATGTGACCTCCCTCTGAGAGTCTCCACAAAATGGAGACTGTTGAATTATATGATCCCTGGGGTCTTTTTTCATATTTATCACTTGTTAATTTTGTATATAAAACACTACAGAATATTCAAGTTTATATGCAAAAAAAGCTATTAGGTCACACAGCTGACGTACCAGCAATTCCAGAATTCAGCTTCTCCACGGTCATGATTGCGCCGATCACAATTAACATTGATTGTTACAAACCTGATTATTACTTCCATTGTAAAGCTGTTTATAACAGAATTTTTTTCCTGGCTTTTGGGAACTTTGCCTCCCTGATAGATTAGAAACTGCTAAAAACAATGATTTTGTCTTACTCAATTTTGTTTACTCAGAAACCAGGATAGTTTTTGATCCCCTGTTTCTTCAACCATAAAATGGGAAGAGTAATAATAAAAATAATCATAATAATATAAGGCCTTCCTCACAGGATGGTTGTAATAGCAAATGAGATAAAATATTAAAAAGTATTAGATATATCACAGATAAGTTATTACTTACATCCTAGGTATGCTAAGTTATACATTTGTCGAAGGGATCTCCCTTTTAATATTTTAAACTATAATCTCCTGCAGGCCAAGGATTAGATTTTTATCTTCTCAGCCTCTGGTTTCTGAGGTACTACAAAGCCAATTGCTACTTGGTAAACTATATGAATAGATAATGACTAAATATGGATATTAAAATCATATTAATCTAGTTTCAGTTTAACTTTTGATATCGGTAAAAGGCTGGAAAAAATCAATATTTTAGCTATGGATTCAAAACAACTAAGTAATTAAAACATGTCATTGAAATAATGTATAAATGTGGCTATCAATTTAGAATATGAGCAAAAATAATGATTCCTTTTATGTATATGTATGTATTTATACTTATTGAGTATAAAGTAATAGCATGGTTCTACTTGTAGGAGGTATTGGTATCTACATTTCACAAACAACCAAGTGAGAATTTGAGAGGTTAAGGACATTGCCCAGGTTCACATAGCAAATTAGTGACCTAGTTTGGATGTAGCAATCCAGCATCTCAAATCCAGGTTTGAATGTAGCAATTACGGATTAATCAAAGCATAATTTTCTCTAATATCAAAGATGAATTCTTTTTCATCCTTAATCTCCAACTTGTTTTTTATTCAATCTACACATTTAATTGCCAAAATTTTCAGGTTTTCTTTTATGAATTTAGGAGCTGTGCTTTATTTATGTTTTTATTTTCATTGTCCCTGGTATCCATGGGACATCTGATATTTTTAAGTGTCTTTTTCTCTTTTTCAATAAATGAAGGAATACAGTGTGTGCTCTTTATGTACTCCTTGGCTATGATCCTTGTCCTTTTTCTCTACCATGGTCCTCATGCTGTATTACTCCACACATTTTACCTCCTATGCCATCATTCCTATTACAAAGTCCTGCTAAGTCCTGCACTTACTCTTCCAGATTTCACTGGATGACTGGAAAATCCTTTTGTTGACCCTAATCCCCAAAAGGCTCTTTTCACCATTAATCAAGCTCCTCCTAAAATCCCATGTGCTCTTTCTCTCTCTACCTGGCTACATCCCAAAGCCCAGATAAGTCCTGACTCTTCCATAAATTCTCCTCAGAGTTGGAGCCAGTGGTCATCTCTCTTCCACATCTACACTCTCACAAATATAGACCTGGTAACTTGTGACTCTTAGCACTTTTTATATCTGCATCTATATCTGTATCCACATTTATATCCCATGACATCTTGGGCCAGATAATCCTATAATTCTCTGTTGGGGGACTGACTTCCCTGTGCATTAGTGGATGTTTAACAACATCCTTGGCTTTTATTCAGTAGATGCCAGTAGCACACTCCCAGTTGTGACAACCAAAAATAGCTCTAGAAATTGACGGATGTTCCCTGGAGAAACAAATGTCCCTCTCTGCCCCATTGGGAACCTCGGATTTAAGTCTTTATCCATATCCATACTCATATCTACATTTAAGCTGAGGAGGAGCATTGATAAATTTATCTTCATCTATGTTAGGCACTAGGCCAATAGCATACGCTGTTTTAATTTTTATAATGATCCTGAGTGGTACAATTAGCACCGATTTAGACGATCAAAAAGTACAGCTCAGAGAGATAAATAACTCACCACAGAATACACTGCAGTATGTGAATTCTACCTGACAATGTAGGAAGGGCAGGATTCCTGCTCTTTTCATCTTACCTTTCTACCTCCTACAGGGCCTATTATGTTATAGTTGTATCATAAAAATAATTAACTGGTAAAGCAAAATGAAAATTCTTAGACTTATCATAGGAGCTCTACATTCTCCCTGGGCTTCACGTTTTCTGAATTTGCATTACCTATGAATCGTCTAACTATTCCTTAACCCTGCTATATTTATATTAAGTATGTAAATGGCATATAATAGTATTACTTAAGTGTGTGACTTAACACAATTGCGTTAATCTTTCTGTCTGTCTTCAAGTTTTGACATCACAGTATAATGAAAAACGCATGAGCTTTCAGAATCAAAAAGATGTTAAATTTAAATTCTGACTCCATACCTAACTGGTTATGTGGCATTTACTTCAAAGACGAAACATTTCTGTGGTCGGTACAAAGAATATAGAGATGAAAACCCCAATCCTGACTATCTAGAGACTTATCCTCTAGTAAAGGGGAACAAAACTTGAAAAGAAATTAATTCAAATGTAGAAATATAACGTTAAAAGCATGTGCAAAGTACAGAAAGGGCACAGAGGAGGGAAGGGTTAGCCCTCTCAGGTAAGGGCAGTGGAAACTTCCAGGAGAGTCAGTGCTCATAGTATGTGATAAGGGATTGACAGAGGCAAAAGACAAGCATCTTCAACCTTCTGAGTGTCAATTTCACGATTTGTACAATGAGGATAATTACATCTGCCTCATAAGGTTGTTATGAATACTGAGGTAGGACTATGTTTATCATAGACTTGGACAGGTGGTAGACACATGATAAATATTGCCTTTTTTTCCATTTCCTTTAAAGGGCAAAGGCTGTGTCATTAATTTTTTATGGGTTACTTATTTTAATGATATAGGGAATAAAAAGATGAAGAATTTTCATAGATTACAAAATTGGTTGACTTCCTTCCTTCCTCAGATACTCAAAGAAAGTCTTCAGGGGCTTCCCTGGTGGAGCAGTGGTTGAGAATCTGCCTGCTAATGCAGGGGACACGGGTTCGAGCCCTGGTCTGGGAAGATCCCACATGCTGCAGAGCAACTAGGCCCGTGAGCCACAACTGCTGAGCCTGCGCGTCTGGGGCCTGTGCTCCGCAATAAGAGAGGCCGCGATAGTGAGAGGCCTGTGCACCACAATGAAGAGTGGCCCCCACTTGCCACAACTAGAGAAAGCCCTCGCGCAGAAACGAAGACCCAACACAGCAAAAATAAATTAATTAATAAACTCCTACCCCCAACATCTTCTAAAAAAAAAAAAAAAGAAAGTCTTCAGATTCTTTGTACATTAAAAATTTCCCAAGGAAGATGAGAAGGTTCTACATTCCATTTCAAAATGTTGTACAGATATTTGTATCAGAAAAAAAGGCATCTTCCTCACAAGGCTTTCTATGACCTTTTTCCTTTCCCCTTAAAAAAAAAAGAAAAAAGGCAAAACTATACAACCTGAACACTTTACCGGGTTTGCTTTCTGTTCCACTCAGTGACAGCAAATACAAGAACAAAATAGAAAATCCTGAAAAGTAAAATCAAATCCCAAGTGCTTTACGCATCTCTCTGAGCCTCTGTGGAGGATTCTAAGGATTGACTCTTCTGTTATTCAAACTGCTTCACCCACTGCCCTCTGAGAGGTCCAGACTCAGAACATATTCGGTATCTTTATCCCCAAATGTCCCCTGTCATCAAGATAAGTCTTTATTTCTCTTTGTAAAGTGACAGCAGAGATCCGAGAGGATGAAGAATCTTTCCCTACTGAGCTTCAAATAACTCACTTATAAAGCACTTCCATAATTCTCACTGTGGCCATGAGGTTGTGAAGTCTCATTATCTCTGACCTTGGTCTTTCTCAGCTCCCATGACCCATGAGGAAAAAGATCAGTGACTGACATTCTTTCATTCAACCAACATTTACCGAGTACTGGCAGATGCCAGGTATGTTGCTGGGCTGTAGGGATTTATCAAGGATTTATTCATTCCATAAATAGCAAGCTGAATATAATCTATTCATTTTAATAGTCTTATTCTCTTCTTTTTGGGAAGTGGTCAATAAAGTGAAAACATTTTGAAAACTATATGACACTGAGCATCTTTACCACCCCAAATCTTAAGGAGACTCTGGACTTCATAATATGGAATCGAGACCAAATTTCTAATGTAGCTCCTGGATATGCAGAACTGGAATCTTGAGCTAAAGTTCAGTATCAGATAATTTCTATCATTAGTGAGGATCTCTCTACAGCTTATTGTATTTAGCTTAGGTTAAAAAAGCAGAAAATAGTCACTTGAGGTGTGAATGCGCCTTATAGTTCATGATTTGTGGAGATTGTTTGCAGTTGACCTTGAAAATTACACTCTTCACATGTCAAGAGGAACCTATTTTTCAAGGGTGTCCAATGGCTCATGTTAGATTTGATCTGGATACACACAAGCACAAAGTTACACACTTTTACATCCATATTTTCCTCTTCTCATAGCACTGAATCAGTAGCAAGTACAGTATGGAAACTGAGGGAAGTTCACTGGATTAGTTGGCTACAAAGGGACCAGCTATTCAATTTGGTAGACTGAGAAGAGTCGAGGAATAAACTTTAGTTTGACTTGAGATATTGACATCTAAGGCATCAGATGTAAGATGTCAGATGATGGCAGTTGGGGGCATCTGAGATTTGGCCAAGCCGTACGATCAGAAGATCCTGAGATTATATCTGGAAAGCGGCAAGTGGTACCCAGCCTCCAGGGGAGGGGTTGGCAGGACCAAGGTGAGGGTTCCAGGCCCATCGCAGGCCAGTGTCTTTAGTACCAGGGTCCTTTCCCAGTGAGGACTGGAGGCAGAACCTGAGATTCTTACAGCAGCCCAGATGCTGTAAGAACTGTCACCTGGGTAGTGAACAGATAACTGCCACAGAAAAGTCGTGGGACTTTCTGAGTTCATGTAACAAGTGGTCCAGACACTATTTTGAGTTTACAAATTTACCTGTTATGCAATTTTGCCTCTCATTTTTGCATACATGTGTGCATGTATTACGTAGATATACCTACTCTGGCACACAGTATACACTCCTTAAATGATGGTACAGTGAATGAATATGTAAGTTTGAAAGGTAGCCATTCATTCATTCAGTAAATATTTGTTGAGTGCCAACTATATGCCTGCATTACTTTAGCCTTTGGGCCTATAACAGAAAACAAAGCAGAAAAGGTATCTACTCTCATGGAACTTACATTCTTATGAGGGGAGGAAGTCATAATCAAGA
The DNA here is from genome assembly GCF_963924675.1 of Phocoena phocoena. Taxonomy (NCBI): domain Eukaryota; kingdom Metazoa; phylum Chordata; class Mammalia; order Artiodactyla; family Phocoenidae; genus Phocoena; species Phocoena phocoena. The sequence continues at coordinate 52,192,087 of NC_089226.1, read as the reverse complement.
TTCAAACAGTTAAACAGGAAAATTTCAAATAATATGCATGCCCTGGAGATAATAAAATTGGATACTGTGGTATGAATTTTGCCTCTATATCAATACAAAGGCAATTATGACTAACTCCAGATTAATAAAACATGAAGGGGGCTAGTTCTTCTTTCTAGCTATAATGACAGTTCTACCATTTATTTTCCTTTGCCTAATCACATTTTCTGATTTGGCTGCTATATCACATTCTCTTTCTGTTGTCCTTAAAATAAAAAATCCATATTATTTGTCTAAAACATGTTCATGATGTTTCCTTTTCATCAGCAATGTATCTGAAAATTATATAATAGCTGAAATGAACAAAATGGGGAAAGAGCAGCAGAGTGATATTTGGGGTCCAGGAAGAATCTTCCACTTAGAGCATCAGGTTATCCAATGCCAAGATATAGCTTTTCATAACCTGTCCTCAATAAGAATTCCTTTTCCTGCACCAAGAGAACAAGGAACAATAGTATATTCTTCTAGATATAGCCATAGCTTTTGACCTTGCAGTACACACAGATGAGGTTCCAAAATATGTCAAAACATTAAATTCACAGATTTTTTTTATCAATTCCTTATGCACATAGCTTAAGACCAATATGACCCAGGGATCACTAGAAGGTTACTATATGTAAAGCTGAAGAGTCTACTACAAGCAGAAATTTGGTTGATAAAAAGGGAATCTTTTTGCAATAGTCTAATTTCTCTTCTATTGAATGAAAGACCAAACTCAACTTTTAATTCTAGCATGGACACTCACATTGATAAGTCATGAATCTCACCATGTCTCAGTTTTCTTGTTTGTACATAAAGGGATGTCTAATTGCTTTGTGGTTCAAACGTACTTACATGTTCATATATACTCACATATGTAAAATATATAACACTTAAGCCTGGCACATAGTACACATTCCATAAACATTTTCTTCCTCGGTAAGGAGATCTGGCATAAATTTCACACAAGTCACAAACCGAAACCATAAAGATGAAAATAAAGAATATAAAATTTGAAAGTGTGAAATTTACTGAAAGCACAAGAACCATTAATTGTCAGTGATTGTTCTCATTAAACTCAAGCATGTGTTGCTATCATAAGGATGTTTGTCATGAGCTCCTGAGAGGTCTACTAACAGTAAAGTCCTATTATTCCAGATATTTCACATCCATGTAATACACCCACAATAATTAATGTGATATGGGCTAAATTCATAAATCTAGAAAACTAGAGAGACATGTACTCACCATAGAAGGCATCTTATATTCTATTTATAATCATACTGAAATGCTAAAAAATGCCATTAATTATAGGGAAACCCACTATCATTTTTCTTTATCACTAGAATGGACTCTGAATTTTAAAGTAATGCATTACCATTATAAAGGCAGCATCTGAACAAACAAAGAGAAGAAGAAAGTTGCTGCCACATCTGTTGCTGTAGCCAAGGCCATCCTGCCACTGATATTATTGTTTTTGCTTGCTGCTGCCCTCCCAACCCCCCGCAGCTGGCGTTGCCTGAGCCCCACTGTGTGCTAGGAACTGTGCTTGGTGCTTTACTTGCTTCATGACTTGTCTTCACAAAGTCTCTATCAGATAGTTTTCTCCTTCTATAAAGCCTCTCCCTCACAGAAGATAAAGGCTCAAAGAAGTTAAGGACCTGATCCAAGGTCACAGCTCCTCAATAGCAGAGCTAAGATTTGAACTCAGGTCTCTTAACAGAAAAACTTGATCTCTTCCCAACTGACCAAGCTGCCTCTCTGTGGCAATAATAAAAGCTTTCATTTTTTATGCCTGACCCAACCTGTCAGATAGTTTTGAGCTGGAGAAAGATAGAAAGGGGACTCTTTAATATAGAGTCTGTAGGTCAACTACCGCAAATGCCATTCAATGTCACAATTCCCTTCACAGAAGGCTTGACAAACAGCTAAATGGTCACCCAGCATTCATTAAATCCTGTATCTCTTGAAAGCAGAGATCTATCTTCTCTTATATTCCTAGCACCTGTCATGCACTCTAGTCTATAGAGTCAGTGTTTATTGAATGACCATTTATCACACGGCTGGAGAGCGTGCAAGTGTGAGATACAGAAGGATAGTAATTCAACAGGTGAGAGTTCACATTGATGGTGTTGAAGATCAACCACGGGTAAAGGTAGCATCCAGAAGAAATCATGTACTGCTTTCCAGCCTGAGACTGGAACTGCTAGAACAGCACTCATATCACATAAATAAAAGCTATGTTGATAATTAATATTTATTGAGAACTAGCTATGTGTCAATCACTATATGAAGAAATTGAATTCCCATAACAACTCTATGAGAGAGATACTCTTAGTAGTATACCTAGCATGGAGAATTTATTTATTTATTAAAGTATTTTTGAAATTGTATTTATTTATTTTATTTTTGGCTGCTTTGGGTCTTTATTTCTGTGTGTGGGCTTTCTCTAGTTGCGGTGAGCAAGGGCTACTCTTGTTGCGGTGGGCGGGCTTCTCATTGCAGTGGCTTCTCTTATTGCGGAGCACGGGCTCTAGGTGCGTGGGCTTCAGTAGTTGTGGCTGGCGGGCTCTAGAGCACAGGCTCAGTAGTTGTGGTGCACCGGATTAGTTGCTCTGCGGCATGTGGGATCTTCCCAGACCAGGGCTCGAACCCGTGTCCCCTGCAATGGCAGGTGGATTCTTAACCACTGTGCCGCCAAGGAAGCCCCCCCAGCATGGAGAATTTAAATAAGAAACATCACCCAGTTAGTAACACATGGAGCCAGGATTCAACAGTGGCAGTCTGGCTGCAGAGCCTGCTCGCCATTGTTATACTACATGCCACTTGTGAATTCAAGCTAAAGTAATGGGATATCATGGAATTGGGAGTTGTCTTATGTACTTATAGTGTGTCTATTAAATGTTTCTTACTCCATGGAAAAATTACCTATCAAGCTAAGCTGCCTGTCCCTGACTGTAGGAATTAGGAAAAGCTGGAAGGAAAAGACATCATCCAAGAAGCTGGAGAGGCTGGATACCACAGTACTGAAACATCTGACACATGCTCTCACCTTTCATCCTCACTTGAACTAAGGTTGGTGTCAGCGTGTTGTTCAAAATTTGGCTTTCAAGTCAAAGAGAGCTGAGCTCAAGTCCAGTTCTGATGCCATTTATTTATTTATTTAATTTATGTGTGTGTCCATGAATGTTTTTAAAAATTTTCTTATTGAAGTATAGGTGATGTACGGTATTATATGTTACAGGTGTACAATATAGTGTTTCACAATTTTTAAAGGTTATACTCCATTCATAGCTATTATAAAATATTGGCTATATTCTCTGTGTTGTACAATATATCCTGGTAGCTTATTGTTAAAATTTTTTTCTTGTAGTTTATTTTATACAGGATAGTTTGTGCCTATTAATCCCCTACCCTGATATTGCCCCCCCTTCCCTCTCCCCACTGATAACCACTGGTTTGTTCTCTGTATCTGTGAGTCTGTTTCTTTTTTGTTATATTCACTAGTTTGTTGTATTTCTTTAGTTTCCACATATAAGTGATACCATACAGTATTTGTCTTTCTCTGTCTGATTTATTTTACTTAGCATAATACCCTCCAAGTCTATCCATTTTGCTGCAAATGGCATAATTTTCCTTCTTTTTTATGGCCGAGTAATATTCCATTGTGTGTGTGTGTGTGTGTGTGTGTGTGTGTGTGTGTGTGTCATAGCTCCTTTATCCATTCATCTGTTGATGGACACTTAGTTTGCTTCCATATCTTGGCTATTGTAAATAGTGCTGCTATGAACATTGAGATGAATGTATCTTTTCGAATTAGTGTTTCTATTTGTCCTGGATATATACCCAGGAGTGGAATTGCTATGTGACCCGGGCTAGTCCATGACCTTCAAATCCCTCACGTGTAAAAGGTATGTAATTATAATGACTATCTACATCAGAGGACATTGGAAAAATTAAACAAGATAATACATGTAAATTATTAGTATAATTCCCAGAATATGCTTAAACATATATATAAATATTACCTGTCATTACTAGTCTTCCTTTTACAGATGAGAAATGAGAGGGTTTGAAGCATCAATCAGATGCTCAGTTAAGTGTGTGGAATGAAAGAACCCGTGAACGAATGAATAAATGATCGAAGAGAAAGCCACAGGTGTTAATGAAGAAAGCTTTCGTCTGTCTTATCTCCAAGTGGCGGCAGCAAAAAAAGGAACTCCTATCCTTTTAGTAGCTTCAGAGAAATGGTCATTTTACAAATGTTACGAAGTCCCCCAGGTCCTGTGTCCAGTGCCAGCCCTAATCATTTGTACGCTCTGGGCAGGTTTGCCCTCTGCTGGACCGCCAGCCCTGGCTAAGGAGTGTTGAAGTGGCAGGAATCTATTCCTCCCAACATCATGTGATATAAAAGAAAGTGAAATGAAGACAAATAATTAATCAAGGAGTCCATTTTCCATCTTTACTTTCAGGCTGATAACATTTTGCCAGGAGATAACCACGGCCATTATGACATTTTGCTCATATGACTTTACAAGTTGCCAAGGCTTTCCATGTATATTCTCTGATGTGATCCTTGCAATCACCCTGTGGGTTAAGTTGCTGTGAGGTGTCAGACTCTCTCTTTCTGATGTGGAAACTGAGGCTTGAAGCTTTTACATGAACTGACTCAAATCACGTAACAACGGGCAGAGGAACAATTTCAACACATCTTGTCTCTCACTTAACAACTACCATGGCTTCCCAGGCTCTCCTGCGTTCACAGTGAACTCTGAGCTCCTTTCCATGACCACCAGTATGAGCTTGCTCGTCATCTAACCTCACTTTAGGCCATTCTCTTCCTTGCTCATCATGCTCCCATGACATAAGCTTTCCTTCAAAGGAAATTAGCTTCTCAGCTCTTTCCTGACTCAGGCCCCACATACGGTGTGAGGACACAGAGGCAGCTGACCCACAGAATCCTGGGGCGAAACACACCTGGGGTATTCAGGAGACAGTGAGGCACAGACCCCATGCAGAAATTCTGGAGAGCTCTGCTCTGGAATTCTACTGAGGCTTCTTTAGATCCCAAATGTGGGGTCACTGAGGAATACAAAAGCAGACCGTTTAGGAGTAACTATGGGACAATAGCATTTCATCGCAATTTTGTTTGAAAATCATGGTGCAAGGACCTAGAGAAGAAAACTAACATTATTTAGTACTTGATGTGTGATGTCTTCTTAACTTACATACGAGTTACATTAGAAGAAAATAGATTGGATGAGATAAAAAATAACTTGTCCAAAGATGCACAGTTTCTAACTGCTAAGTTGGTCTTTAAATACAAGTTTATTAGGTTCAACTACATATGATATTTCTGCTCTAAAAGGGTGACTTGTTGCTATATTACCAGGATTGCTCAGCTAGGGCTATTGTTATATCCTTACTAAGGAAAAGATTGGTTCAAGACACAGGAAGGGTGTTAAACATGAAGGAAGAGCTAGCTGGCCCTGTGTCTGGGGAATACAACTCTGATGGTAGGAGACAGAAGAGTCTTGAGGAAATGGTTTTAGATAGCACATTATTTGTTAAATAAAATTATGGGAAAAACAGTGCTTGAATCAAATTGTGTATTTCCACTTGCTTTAACTTATTATACATTAACAAAAGACATTTAATAAAAGCTTTACCTAGCTTCAACTCTACTATTTCAACCGTTGAAAACAAACAGTACAACTTAATTATATCTTAAAGACTTGTCATCCAAAGGTGCTTTACAGTGGATTTTCTAGGGTATTATGCTAAGGAGATCTACTCCCTGAGATAAGTATGTGGATAAAACGTTCTGAAAACCAATGTGAAATAGACAATGCCTGGGCTTTGGAATCAAAGTTCTGGGTCAAGTCTTGTCTCATACATTTGCTGAGCAATCTTAGAACATTTAAGAATCTATTTCTTATTTTACTCATCTGCAAAACGGGTGAAATTCTAATATCTATTTTCAGGGCTACTAGTAAAATAAAAATAAATAATATATGTAAATAGTTTCTATCAGATGTTGAAATCCAGCGTGTCTAAGCAAGGTATGCTTATTGCTGTTTTTTTTTTTTATTTTGGAAGTAATTAATTCATTACCTACATTAATTCTAACTATGCTTCGTATTGCTCTGCAAGAATAGGATCACTATTGTTTATTGATAATAGTCTTTAAAAAGTATAGAAAACAACATAGTAATAATTAAAAACAAAACCATGCTCACAAAAACTGTCACCTGATCGCATCAATACTCTCTGATCATTCAATCCCTTTTAGTAGAAAATGATATGGTTCAAAATGCAAAAACCTTCCATTTTATATATTTATTATAAAAAAAATCTCTTTTGCTTCATTCTTTTCTTTTAGAACTACCTCAAATTCCCATTATCTTCATAATGCATTTGAAAATGTGAAACCTTTCTTCATATGCTATCTGATTTTTAAGATTTTATAAAATTGCATTTCTCACTTATGCCCACATCAACTGCTTGCTTGAATGAATGATTTTTTTTTTCCTTTTTGTTCTCTTTTTTTTAGAGGGGGTAAACTTTTGAGTCCAAGAACAACTAGTAAAAGGCAAACTGGGATTTTCCCAGTCTACCATTTTGTCTCCAAAACTGAATTTGGTGATGCCCGGTAACAACAAGGGCTTATGCTATAGAGCAAATATATATTTATAGTGTTATGGATTGGTTTGTGTCAGGGATAGCAAGTATCTAGAACAGGAGCCATCATTCCCCACCTCTTGCACACAGAAAAGGCATTGCTGATCAACTGTGAATCTCTCTCTGAGCCTACTTTTTAACTTTTCGATGCAGAGCTTGGATCATAAATTGGTCATAACTAGTTACAAAATGAAATGTATCTTCTCACATAGGCTTATGGATATAATAACTTATACTAGATGAAAAGAGAAAGAATTCTACATGTATGATGCATTTATTCTGAAGCAAATGGACCCTTAGACCGATGATAAGAGAGAGAAGAGCCAAAGTTATCAGTATAGAACACTGGCAGTATTTAACCATAGAGCTTAATTTTGTATAAGGCCCTGGTGGTGGCTTTAGAATGCATGCCTAGACCCCCTGCATCCCAGCCAGCCCTTCTCTCTTTGATATGTCTATATGATTGTGTACACCTAGAGTGAATGTGCTACTTAAGTATATAACATGAGCAAAAAAAAAAAAAAAAAATGGTTTTATGATTCTGGAGATAGTTCCACCAAAGGAGTGACCTGTCACTAAAATCGTTATTGGCTCTAGCTATTAATTAATCCATTCCATACAATATCACATTTTCTCTTAACATTGTAGTGTGAAACACTGAAGAAAAGAAAAAAAAAAAAGACAATAACTGTATAAAGCTAATGTTTATTCTTTGCCGTGGTTTCCAGGGACACCATGGAGTCCACAATTACCTGGATATAAGATTCTCATAGCAAAGAGCTATGAGCAAGTTTATATTCATCCCAGTGTTAGGAGATACTTTATGGAGAGGAAAGGGGCAACCCAAACCTGATTGAGAAAGGAGGTGAGGAAAAATATTCAATAAGAACTAGAAAACTTACAAGTATAGATGACACATTTTCCATTTCATGTCCTGGATATCTCCCTGTTCTCTTTTTTTTTTTTTTTTTTTCACATTCTGGGGCCATCTTACTGCTACATTTGCACCTAGACTACCCCAGAATCTAGAACAATCCTACACAGAATAGGTTATATGTGCAAAGCATTAGTTGGGTTGGGATAGTTCAACATCAGATCTAACATTTTATTAAATCTTTTTAACCCACATGTTAAGAGACTCAGTTTATAACTGGTTCTTTTTTCTCTTAATAAGCTATCCAGCTCCCCAGTTTCTCCAACACTGGTACTAAATCAGTCTGTGACCAAATTCCTACTGTGATATTATGCCCTGATTTTGGTAACGGCTCACCTGCTCCTAAGTCCTAATCATTGACCTAATAATCATTTATTAACTATCTACTATATTGCCAGAATAATTATTAGGCATTTTAATACAAGGGCATGGAAATACCCATGGTGGTTATGATCCAGATGGGAGAAATATGTGTTTACAATCCAGGTTTAAACAGAGTGTGTTCTCTGGGAACATAGAGAAGGAAGCAGCTTAGGCTGGCCCGGAAAGTCAGGAATGACTTTTCAGGCTAGAGAAACGTGGGTTGTGCCTTTAAAGGAGGACATAGTTTGATGTGTCTTACAGGGAAAACAGAGTAAACACAGCATGTACTAACGCAGTGGGAAACAAAGGTGAGCCTGGAGTACAGGCTGTTTCTGACACTGGGATGGGATGATAGCATGGCCATAACAAGAGATCTCTCTAGGGAGATGGGCTAGGGCCAGATTGGGAAGGGTCTTTAATGCCATGCCCAAGTTTGGTGTTAAAACTGAGGTTGGTGACTCCAAACAAGCCGTACATCAGGATTACCTGGGAAATATATTCAATACAGATTCCCGATCTCACCACAGGCACTGGGTCAGTATTCCTGAGGTGTACTCAGTAGCTCTCTAGTGATACTGATTTGCAGCTGGGTCTCAGACCCACTGGGGCAGGTAAAGTTGCATTCATAACATAGTTCTGACAAGGCAAAGAGTTTGGCTTTATTCTTATCAGTTCCCTTCAGGGAATGACATTCTGACCCTGAATGTCAGCCCCAAAGACAATGAAGTGCTCTCCATGATAGATGCTTTCCAAAGCCACAGAGGTGTTCAGGAAACGAATGGAGGGCATCCAATACTCCTGAAATCCAGTCTGTATTTTTACCTTTTCTTTTTTCCCTTTGCCTTGAGTCACTGATATGAGCAAAACATGACCTGCCAATGAGGGATGTCATCAAATTATTTTAATGTGTATAGGGAAATGTTTATCCCAGAGATAAGAAGGATCAGAAATGGGTACCATACAATCCCTCCCTTCATAGTATATTTCTCTTCATAATATCATTATCTTATTGCCTTTTTTTTTGAGGGCACAATGCTTTCTTACAACTTCTATATACCACTATCCAGCGTGGAGCCCAACCCATTATTGATGCTGAGGAAATGCTTATTGATTAAATGAATAAATTAGGTCCAATAATTGCAGTCACTTATCATGCTGTTTAATATTTAGTTTTCCATGACTTCCTGTCTACCTCATCCCCACCCAGACTGTGAGATCCTCAAAGGATATGTGTCATACTTTTCTGTAACCCTAGTATCTAGCCCAGAATCTAGGATGGAGTAGGTGATTAGTACATACATGTTGAATGAAGTAATGAAATAGTGCAAAGAGCTTTTTCATTAATGCTTAAATTCAGTCAAATCAAGTTATAGCTTCTTTTGTGCTCATTTCTTCCCTCCTCAGTTTAAAGAGAAGGTGTGTAGAAACAAGATTTGAACCACTGAAAGACTTCTTTTCTCATGACCTTTCCTTACACTGAGAAGTTGAGTTTCAAAGCTAGGCTTGTCCCATAAGATTCCTGAAAAGGTCTAGGTGGGGCCCCAAGTGACCGTGTGGATGTCTTCACAGAGAGATGTCTGGGGCAAGCAGAGGCAGGGAGTGACACACAAGTCATTAGAAATACAGAACTCCTCGGGGCTAACGCAGGCCAACTCATCTCCATCACCTTCAGGATAGATTATTTCAAGTAGAGTTGACAGCCTCAGCCATCTGTGAAGAAGTCGGTCATGCCTAACTTCTCTGACCTTTTAAAGTGCCAGGTAGTCCTTTGACCGCATCTGTCAAACTTTGGCAGCATCCTGATTCAGGATGAGCCAATGGCTCCTCTCAATGAACCTAACTGCATCTATGTAATGACAGCCTCATCTATTCAAATACCATACCCCAGCTTCAGAGGACATTTTTCATAATTGTACAGAGACTGAAAAAGTGTTATTAGGGTGGTTGGGTGAAATTGTGAAGGAGGAATCAATGAAGAATAGTTAGGGAGACCTAGTTAAAAGAACATAGTGTAGGAGAACACTTTTCTGTCTAGAGTGCAGAATTATATTCACATTAAGGTGGATGTCTTATATCGTAAGTTTGTATGTCTTATAAACATACATATGTTACGTTTTATGTCTTATATTGTATGTCAAACAGTTTGTGTCTGAGATATGCTATATATCCTTTCATTCATTCATTCATACATATGTACATGAAATATTAATTGAGTATCTTGAAGGTACAATGAATGTGAGAGCAAGACACATCTCTAGAATTTAGATTATTATATCCCAATCCGTAATTGAGCAAAGAACTGGTCACTGTTAGTAACTAAGGTAGTGTGGGATGGCAGAGGACAGTCAACTAATGCGTCATGATGTAGTCAGGGTTGAGTCAGGATTCAGAGAATGCTGCATAGAGGAAATGGTCTTTTTCCAAAACATGAATAAAGAGTAGAAATTTTACAGCTAAACAAATATTTCAGGCAAAGGAATCGTTACGTAGAAAAGTCTAGAGATGTGAGAGCCCAGAGCCTTCTTTAAGCTGAAAATAGTTCAACATTGCTAGAGCAACAGGTGGAAGGGGATATATGTGGGGGGAGAGGGAGAGAAAGGTAAGGGAGGATGGAAAGTAGGGAGGTAGGATGGGGCCAGATTGTGACAGGACCCACGCATCATGTTAGAGAGCATGGGCTTTATCCTGAGAGCACTTGGAAGCAATTGAAGGGCTTTAGCCACCTGAGTGATGCGATCATATTTGAGCTTTAGAGAGACTTTCCTGACCGTGGAGGACAGGTGACAAACAAGAGGGTTAGAGACAAGTTTCTGTGGTCCAAGTGAGAGATAGTGGCAGATGAGGGTGGGGACAGAGGAGATGGACAGAATTAGCATATCTGACTTATATCGATGCAGTAGAGAAGCTAGGACTGAATGATTGGGTATTAGAGGGCAGATGAGAGAAAACAAGGATGGTTCCGGGGATATTGGCTTGATCTGCCCTTGTCTTAAGAAGATTGGTTGGGTCAGCACAGTACATGTCCCACTCACTCTTAGGTAAGGTCTCCATGTTCTTAGTGGATATGAATCAGAAGTTAGTGTTCAAAGCATACTCGAAGTATACCTACATATTAATTTAAAAATTTTTAACATGTCAAGATGAGAGGTGGGGAAGGATGTCAATTTCATAATTAATTATTTTATCAACTCTAAAAAGTCCCAAGAAGAAAATGTACTTTAGGTATTATTTAGGAATTAATTATATTGGTCAAGGAGACATTTAATCTATGTGAACAAAACTTATTTTTGCAAAACATCATAATCCTGGATGAACAGGTGAGAGATATACCTCTCTTTTAGGGAGATAAGTCTTAAAAGAATCTATTCTTCTTGAGATGTGTTTTATTTTATAGGAGATCAGCATGCTTAGGATACCAAAGTGGGATAAGAAACACAAATGGTAGCCTTCATAATTTTACTAAGTTGTTTTATTTTATTTTTCTTTTCTTTTTTCTTTCTAGCATAGAAATGGCCAATGTAAACATCAAACTTATTCTAGTTAAAATTGAGGGATGATTTTTTTAAAAGATTAAAGTAATATTACCAAGCTATGAGTTCAACACTGACACTCATCACCTGTGCTTTTATGCAACGTCACTTTCATTGCCAGATGTTCTTTCTTTTTGGAAACGTGAGTACTACATACTGTAGTGTGCATTGGATGAAACAAAATATATGAAGACACTTTTAAATATAATCACAATTTATAATATTCTTATTATCTGTTGTGAATAGAGGTCAGAATCAGTACATTTGAGAGGCAAAGAGAGTAAGCCAGAATTTGTGTGTGAACACAGAGGAATTTAGGTAAGAAGCACAGTATTTACTTTCTTTTCCAGCTGAGGAAGACTACATACTGCCTACAAGGTCCTGAGTACACCAAGGTCATCAGCTTGGAAAGAACAGCAGTAAGAAATTTTAGAAAGCATCTGTTTTTTTGTGCAGAGTGTTTCACTGTAAAAAACAAAACAAACAACAGTACGAGCTATCTTAAGAAAAGCTTTTTTGAATGTGTTTAATGTCTCCTAAATTTCCTGCATATAAATGTTGAATACTTCCAAAGTGTCAATCAATCTTGTTTTTCAGTTAACGTAGAAAAAAATGATAATGAACTTGCATTTAGTCAACGCCTTACACAGATTGAGAATAATTAGACTTAGAAAAGAACTATTAGGATATCCAATTTCATCTCTCTGCCCCAAGAGGACTATTTCTCCTGAGAGTCCCTTATTGCTGTGTCCTGACTAGTTTTAAAAGTCTCCAGGAAAGAAATATTTACTATATTCTTGGAGGGCTATTTAATTACAGGCTTAAGGAACACCTGTCTAGGAAACAGGAAGAATGGATTTGGTTCCTGATTTTGTCATTTATTATTTTGTGACCTTGAGCTAGGAACCTAGGCTATCTAAGCCTCACTTTAAAAAGGGATGTCAAACGTATGTCACAGGACTGTGGTGAGAAGGAAGAGAGAAAACACGTGTAAAATTACAGATACACAGCTTAGAATATTACAGTCACCTGATAAGGACAATTTCTCTCCTTGACGACCCTCTCTACCAGCAGCTTCCTCATGTGCTCCTCCCATACTCCCTCCTTCCACCAACACTTTCCCCGAGGCAAGTACACTTTCTGAATTTGTGGGAGAGGGTGTCGCTGCTTTTCTTTCTTCTAGGGCTTCATGTGCATTAGCTCCCCAGGGCTACCACAAGATGCCACAAACTGGCTGGCTGAAAACAACAGATATGTATCTTCTCACTGTTCTAGAGGGCTAGAAACCTGGAATGAAAATGTTCAGGGCCAGGCCCCCTCTGAAAATTCTAGGCAAGAATCCTTTTGTGCCTTTACCTAGTTTCTAGGGGCTCCTAGCAATTCTTAGCGTTCTTCATCTGGTAGCTGGTTGGCTCCTATCTCTCTCTCCATCTTCACATGGCCTTTATCCCCATGTATCTCTATATGTACTCCTTCCTTCTTACAAGGACAACAGACATTTGATTTGGGGATCATTAGAATCCAAAATGACTTAACTAATTACATCTGCAAAGATCCTATTTCTAAATAAGGCCCCATTAAGCGTTTCCAGTTGGATATGCATTGTGGGGGGATGCTATTCAACCCACTGTCCCACTTATCATGTGTATCCCCAGCCAACTTCCCAACAGAGCAGCTCCTTCTACTTAAGACACACTGCAGATTCCAATAAGTCATCCCCCTGATGGTGTTGACCTGGTCAATAATTAAATTTTCTCTTTTTACTCAGCTCTCAGGGTTTTCATTCTTTTCATCAAAGAAAATTATTTTCACTCTGACCCAGCTGTACTTATGTTTCTTGAAGGTCATGCATGCCAGGAGAGAGAATAAAGATGAGAGATTTTTATTATAAGATGGAAAGGAGGGTCTGAGGCTGTGAGCCATCCACATGTGCTGAGTTCCTCTGCACCATTCTATAACCTTTGCAGCGAGAACAATTAACGTCAGTCTTTGTTCTACAGTGTGGTTCTACTAAGTGACTTAAGCAAGTCAATTAATTTCTCCCACCTTTGCCCCTCCCTTTTTGTATGTAAATCAGGGGAAATAGCAAGTTTCTGGCCTATTATTCAGGGTTGTTGAGAGGGCAGTATGACATGACATATGAGAAAGTAATTTTGAAAGGTTAAGTGATGTATGTGTTTGAATTATTTTGAAGAGTATTATTGTTTCCTCCCTAGATTGTAAATGACTTGAGAATGAGCACCATGTCTCTCTCAGGCTTCTTCTTCCTTTTTTAACCCTCTCTGCAGAGCATTTTACTAATGCCTATAATAAAGCTTTACCAATTTGGGAGCTCATTTTTTGTGAAATGGAATTGGATTACTACTTTCCTAAATTCGGTGTTTTAAATAACTGTTAACACATATGGATAGGAATATTTTTTTCCACAAGCTTTAGAATTCTTTTCTAGTTGTTAACCCATTTTCTTATTTATTTTTTGAATTTCTTTTTATACATGCTAAATGTCCTTTTATCCTTTTCCAACATGAATAGTCAAAGTCGTTATTTATTTGCAATGTTGAAAACTGCCCTAAATAAATTGATTTCTGTTAAGTTTCTTATATTTCTTTGAGAAAACTTTTGTGTATAAGAAAAATGTAAGGAATAACTACTGTGTATAAAGCTCTTGCTATGTAATGATGGACATAAAATACTCCACTGGTCTTGTTTCTGCCATCCTCCCAATCTTAAAGAAAAGTTACAATAGTATTTCAATCCATTCATTTGGTGGGGGTCACAAGGTCATAAGCCAATACAAATAAAAACACAGAAAGGTAATGTAAAAACCAGAAAAAAGAAAAAATGCTGATTTTCTCATTGTTTCTTAGCATGAAATATTGTGATAGCCTTCATACTTTTCAACATTTAATTCATTTGGATGAATATATTCATGAGCATGTGATTTTGTTATTCTCAAATGAGTCACTCAAGGTGACATGGTAATTTATTTTAGACAACACGACAAAACAACCTCACTTTGGCTGTTATTGTTTGATTTGACAACAGTGGGACCTAGCTGTGGACCTATCCGCTTGTTCGCTTGTTTGTCTTCATTTACTTTGAGCAAACTAAACAATTCATTTATTGGAGATAATTCATGCTGTCCTCTCCCTCCCCTCTTTTTTTTTTAAACCATGCATTAAATTAGATACAATCCTAAGCCTCTGCATGGGATAGAGCTCTTTAAAACTTTTCACATGTGTTTATTACTAGTTTTTAAATTCAGAACACATATGAGCATTTTCTTTCAGGTATACGTTAATGATGGTTACTATCACTTATTGGAAAAAGGAGATTACATGTATTGGTTCTGTTGTTTACTTGCATTTAACTTAATCTCTCATACCTAGTTTTCTAATTTGTAAATGGGGAATAATACCAACTTCATATGGATCTTAGGAGGATTAAAGGGGAGAACTTGAGTATTACAGAGGCAAGAAGATGTCAATTGAAATGCTTCTTCCACTTTATAGCCATTTGGCTCCTGGGGAGATCACTGACTTCTCTGAGTCTCAGTTTCCTCGTACTTAAAGTGAAAAATAACAGTACCCACTTCAGAGTTGGGACGACTGAGTAAGATGACAAAGAAGACACTTTAATGTTTTCCAAGAATATCAGATCATTTAAATACTAAGTAAATGGCAGCATTTAGAAAACATTAATGCAATTTCTTCAATAAGGGCTGCTTCTTATCTTTGGAGGTGTATGAGGTTTATTTCCTAACCCAATATTATCTACTACACTAAAAATCAAAAATTTTTAGATGCAACTGCTCTGATGCTACCTAAATAAAACTATCTTGGAAAAGTAGTACTTAAAAAAATATTCTGTAAACACACAGAAATTTCATTTCAAGGAAATGTTAATTCAAAACAATATTCTATTATCTCTATGGCCCAAAGCAGTTTTGCAGGAGAGGAGGCAACAGCAGAATGGAACCATTAAAAAAAAAAAAAAAAAAAAAAAAAAGGATGAATCACAAACGACAATAGAGAAAACCGGAGTTATACATGTGATATAAAGTTATAAAATGAAAGGGATAGGTAGCTGGTAATATTAGCTCAGATAACACATCTCAGGCAGACTCCTAAGGTTCATTGTCATTATGGTGAAACTACAGATTACAAAACATTTTTCCCAAAACTCATTTCCTGTAAACTCCTTCAAAACATCTATGAAGATACTATCTATTGAGGGAAAGTCTATATCACAGTTGTGAATATGTCAGCCCACAAGCATCATGAACACATTGAACTGACTTGATGCGTTAAGTCATCCTGGACCATTCAATTTGTGACCCACACAGAGGTTTGAAAAGTAATGAGGTACAAAATTGTTAATATACTTCTTAGGTTAACGAAGAGCTTGTAGAAAGAAAAATGGCTAAAAAAAGTATGTAATTAGTACAGCTTTCCTAAAGAGAGATATAATTACAATAATCATAAATCATTTTTTCTCCTAACTGTAAATAGTGAACAAAGAGAAAATGACAGGCCCTCCTTACCAGTTTTCTTTCCAGTAAGAAAATATTTTTTGACATGGGTAACTGTCACCTATGATTGTCAGTTGAGGGAGAAAAGGGGAAGAAAAACCATTTTGTTTTAATTTCTCAAAAAATCATTTTTCAGTAATTGTCATGAATGATCTTTGATAAGCATGAACTTTTCACACTTCTGATAGTTCCCAAGTTGGCTTTGAGGATAAGGGAATGAACAAGGAGAAACACCTTTGCACTTTTGTGTAACCTTTACTCTAAGCCTAAAAATGAGATGTTTTAGGGACGGGCTTTGACAAAGACAAGTTTTGTTGTCTTTTCTTCCCCTCTGAAGGGAAAAAAAACAAAAAAAAAACCACTGCCAAAATATATTATACAACTGGCTTTACTTCATGCTGACTCATTTTTCAATTCCACTGTAAATAAAGGGATAATTTAGTAACTTTACTTTGTCCATAAATATGCTTGTCTGTAGATACAGTTACTTGAAAAAAGATGCTTCATATTTGGGAAAACCTGGGTTTTTAACATCTACAAAATTATATTTTTGACATTTTTCTAACAAATATTTTCAGATTGCTCACACTGATAATATAATTTGGGTAACTGCGTAGATATCCAGGGTTCTGTCTTTCACAGACTTGACAACATGACCAAAAGAGTGGTAAAGAGGAATACAGGTCAACATGGCAGATCTTTCTACAACAGCAATATTTGAAATCATTGTGCTCCTAGTAGATTCAAACACATGGATTCTTGGGGAAATGATGTATTTAAGAAGCACTCCTAGGAGAAACCAGTAAGGGGGTAGGCAAGCACCAAAAGGGAGGAAAAGAAGTAGAGCAAAGGTGGGATTTCAGACAAAGTTCTACAGGGGCTGTAAATTGTAAGTTTTTAAAACTTCTTATTTTCTGATGCTTCAAGCTCCCCACAAACAGGCTGTGAGTACCCCTTCTTGCCCTCTCCTGAGTGTGACCTAATGACAAACACACCAATAAAATCCCTTCACACCTCTTGTTTGTGTTTATCACCCTGACCCTTAATAAGAGCACCTGCCCACTGGTCTTCATCCTCTCCCAGCTTCCCACCTGCTTGGTGAAGCCCACTTTCTTGGCTCTCCTCCCATGTGATCCCCAACTTGGCATGCCCTATCTCCCTCTTCCAGGACTTGTGAGTATAACAAATGTCTTTCAATTTCATACACCTCTCCGTGGTCCTTTTCCATGTGCACACCTGACTGATCATCAAGAAAAGAAAAAAATTAAGTAACATAATTATTCCTTACAACAGCAGGGTGCTTCAGCTGGAGCCCACAGAGAAATTCTGGAGTATAAATTATTCTTTCACACAGTGCCAAGGTGAGTAATGGGTTTTCTTACTCCTGAAATTGTCAATCTTTAGCTCTGAGCCACCCAGGACACTCTCAGGGGCTCCCATTTCTGTGACTGGTGGCAAAGACACTCTAGTATTCCAAGAGTGGTTTTCAATTGAAGAGTTGCAGATGTGGGCCCTGGTATGGTCTGGCCAGAGAAGAGACCAAACAATGAGGTGCACCAGCCCAGGTTTCAATGTTAAAGGCAGTCAGCAAGGCAAGCAACAAGTGGACTACGCGTACCTTGCCAGAGGCCAGCAGGCTTTCACCTAGGGAGCCTGAAGTTCCCCTCTGCCATTATTTCACATAAGCCTTGCATCTTTTCCCTCCTGTGATTTATGCCCTCCCCCCATTTTCTTTTTTTTCCTTTTTTCCAAATATAAATGGACACAAGTAATGGCCCATGATGGTATTTTCTAGAAAAGCTTTTGCATTTCTTGACACAAGAGACTGATGTTTATGCCTCCAACTCACCCCCATCTTCATTCTTCCTATTTTGAAAATGTGCCCAGCCATCCTGTGACCATGAACCCAGGAGCAAAATAAATTCA
This sequence comes from Phocoena phocoena, assembly GCF_963924675.1. Classification (NCBI taxonomy): domain Eukaryota; kingdom Metazoa; phylum Chordata; class Mammalia; order Artiodactyla; family Phocoenidae; genus Phocoena; species Phocoena phocoena. The sequence goes on along the minus strand of NC_089226.1, from coordinate 52,174,104 downwards.
GAGATACTGACATTATTTAGAAACTTATCAAAAGACAAAAGGTGTCAACCTCCTAACTCCTTGCTTAATATTTAATTCTACGCTAACTGAACACTTAGAGCTGAAGACGTCCTAAGACAAACCTGTGGACGTTGTATTAAGCAGAAGAGCAGGTGAGAGGTGATCAACTTGAGAGACTCAGCACTTTTTTTTTCCTGGACAGCATCTTTTAGCATGACCTGAAATCTCTTTTTAATTTACCACGTGAGATGAATTTTAATCTGAATTAGAATTTCTTAGTTTCTTTTTTGTTTTATTTCATTTTTTCTCCTTAATCAATATTTGGTGGGGGCTTGTGAGGAAAACCAGATTAGGTGTTGTATTAGCTTCCTATTGTTGCTGTAACAAATTGCCACAAATTTAGTGGCTTAAAATAATGCAAATTTATTATTTCAGAGTTCTGGAGGCAAGTCTGAAATGGGTTAAAATCAAGAGCGCAGAAGAGTTGTGCTCCTTCTGGAGGCTCTAGGGAGAATCTTGCTTCCTTGCCTTTTCCAGCTTCTGGAGGACACCTGCATTCCTTGGCTCGTGGCCACATCCTCCACCTCCAAGGCCAGCATTGAAGCGTCTTCAATTTCAAACCTTTCTCTCTCTCTCTGACCTCTGCTTACATCATCACATCTCCCTTCCTGTCTCTGAATCTCCTGCCCCCCTCCTTCTTTTATAAAGACCCTTGTCCTTTTAATCTGCCCATTTCAAGACCCTTAGCGTAGTCACATCTGAAAAGTCCTTTTTATAAGGTAATATGTAAACAGGTTCTGAGGATTAGGGTGTGGACATCTTTGGGGGACCATTATTTCATCTACCACAGGTATAAACAACATTTAAAAGCACATTTCTTTTCTCTACAGTGGTAGAAATAGTTTTAGGTAACTATATTTAATATAACTCCACATATGTATTCTATCATTTGTTAGATAGAAAACTTTTGTTTTTATCTTAAAGGTGAATATTTATAGTTGTCACAAGCTTGTCCTAAGGTTTGAAGAATTTTTTTTTTTTTTTTTTTTTGCGGTAGGTGGGCCTCTCACTGTTGTGGCCTCTCCCACTGTGGAGCACAGGCTCCGGACGCGCAGGCTCAGCAGCCATGGCTCACGGGCCCAGCCGCTCCGCGGCATATGGGATCTTCCCAGACCGGGCACGAACCTGTGTCCCCTGCATCGGCAGGCGGACTCTCAACCACTGCGCCACCATGGAAGCCCTGAAGAATTTTTAGTACAACACAATCACATTTATATGGGGGTTAAGTTCTAAATTCATACAAAAAGTGAAAATACTGCATAAGCAAAGTTATTCTTAAAAATAGTTTAATTTATTTTGCTTTTTCTTGCATTCTGGCTGCAGTTCAAACCACCCCCCTGCCCCCAAACAGTACAGTGAGAGCCAAGGTCTAGAAGAGTGATAAAGTAAGCCAAGAAATTTTATCACTCCTTCTGTTTTACTTGTATGTTTGTTGCCGTTTACTTTCTTGCATTTGATATGATTTTGCATTAACAATGCATATACTAATGGGATTCCACTCCTATTTATAGAATCTGGAATTTGCATCCAGCACACTGAGTGTGAGTCTTTATCCTGACACTGACTGTCTGTAAAATTTAGACTATTGAAAAAAATATATACATATATATTTATACACATATATAGTTTATTGAGAAATAATTGCATAATTTGCATTCAATAAAATTTACCATTTTAACCATACAATTAAATGATTGTTCAGTAAATTCAATTTTGCAACCATCAGCATAATCTAATTTTAGAACATTTCAATTACTCCAAAAAAAATCTCTCTTGCACTTTGCAGCCACTCTTGTTCCCATCTCCAGCCTCAGGCAACCACTAATCTACTTTCAATCTTTATAAATTTGATGGCTTTGGATCTTCCATACAAATGGAATCATGCAGTTTGTGGTCTTGTGTGTCTAGCATCTTTTGAGGTTCACCCATGTTTTAGCATGTGCCACTATTTCCTTTTTTTGATGAATAATATTCTATTGTATGATATAATACATTTTGTTTATCTATTTACCAGCTGATGGGCATTTTGGATATTTTAAATTTTTGATTATTATGAATGATACTTCTATGAACATTCATATACAAGTGTTTGTGTGTACATGTTTTCATTTCTCTTGGGTAGGTTTCTAGGAGTGGAATTGCAGGATGATATGGTAAATTTATATTTAACATTTTAAAAACACTGCCAAAGATTCCAAAGCAGCCGCAGCATTTACATTTCCACCAGCAATGTAGGAGGGTACCACTTTCTCCACATCCTTGCTAACAATTGTAATTATTTGACTTTTTGATTATAGCCGTCTTAGTGGGTATTAAGTGCTATATTATTGTGGTTTGATTTGAATTTCCCTGATTACTAATGATGTTGAGATTTATTCATATGCTTATGGGCCATTTACATCTACTTCGGTGAAATGTCTAGTCAACATTTGTTCATTGTTTAATTAAACTTTTAATTAACACTTGAGGATTGCATGCTCGTATCAGCAAAAGATAGGACCTAATATTAATCTTACCGCCAAAGATACAGTGCCTGGTTTTTAGCATGAGACTTGGGTACCTGAACCCCGATTAAATTAAAATCACCTCTTGTATTCTAGTCTAGTTCTTGAAGTCACTAATTCCCTGGTTTCCTTATATTTTTGGAGCAATACTCAGACTTGTTTAACTGGGACCTTGAAAGTTTTTACAACATTTCAGTGACACATCTAATGATATTCTTAGTGACAGACAGATGATCCAGAACCAGAACACCCCTGCCTAACAAACTTCAATCACCTCATGGTGGCAAGACCAAATCTGTTTCCAATCACTAGGAAAGGGTTCTCCAGGTTTTAATACCTCCCTAAAGTGTGTCTGCATTATCCTCCTCTCTTTAGACACTGTGCTTTGGGCTACCATACTACTCTCAGTTTCTTTTTTCTCTCTCAGGAAGGAAGGTCATGTCTTGGCCATAAGAGCTACAAGAAAGAAAGTACAGTGAGGGATTAAAGAAAAAAGAACTTATATTCTGTTTAGGGGATAACGTGTAGCTTTACAACTTTGAGTTTGAGGAGGGCCTGAAAACTACATATTTTGTGTTCCCATAGGGGTCGCTAAAGCTCTCAGACCCTCCTCTATACCTCATACAAGGCATAATAGGAAACCAAGCCTCCATTTGTTCACCTTTGTCACAAATGCAGTTAATGAAAGAACCTAGCTCACAGGATTATTGCATTAATTCAATGCAATTATATATGTGAAACATTTAGACCCTCATTAAGCACTCAGTAAGGGTTAGGTATTATTATATTTACTTAATTATCACGTATTTATTGGAATTTTCTTTATGTAAGCAATTGGTAGAGAAAATTTGATGAAGATTGACGTTTACCATGCTAAAGGATGGACAGACACTTGCAAAGGAGTGGAAAGAAACAATCTATTAAGACTACCTGGGCTATGTCACAAAGGCCAGCAGGAGAGTGGCTCTCACAAAGTAGGGAGTATTGCTTTCTGATTAAATATTTCAATGAGATCAAAGAGTGATGATACACCATGAGACACATGTGGTGGGCTAATTAATGACTCTTCAAAGATGTCTACATCCTAATCTCTGGAACCTGTCAATATGCTACCTTACATGGTAAACATGTCTTTGCAAGTATGAATTAACTAAGAATCTTGAGATGGGGAGATTATTCTGATTATCTGTGTGAGTCCAATTTAATCACAGGGTGCTTATAAGAGACAGGCAAGAGCTTCAACATCAGAGAAGTAAATGTGACAAGGGAAGCAAAAGAAGAAGAGGTGATATAATATGGAGCCATGAATCAAGGAATATACGTAGCTTCTAGAAGCTGGAAAAGGCAAGGAAACAGAATCTCCTGAGAGTATCCAGAAGAAACCAATCCAGCTAACACCTTGACTTGAACTCAGTGAGACTAGTTTTGGATTTCTGAACTCCAAAAGGGTAAGATGATAATTTTTTGTTTTCAAGCTACTAAATTTGTGACAATTTGTTACAGCTTCAATCCAAAATAATACATGCTTACTATGAGATCACAAGCAATTTTATGAAGAGTAGATTTAGAAGAGTTATGATTGCAAAAGCCAAGAGATAAAGGATTACGATAGAGTGGTATAAGGAATGGAGTGGAGGACTCAGTCAGAGATCACGAGTGATGTCATCCCTTCTTTTGAGTTCCTAGTTTAACAAAATGTATAATTCCTGTGTCCCACTGTAAGCAAACTGGTAGGTGGCAAAAATGTATGAGATCATTTTTTCCCTCAAGAAGTTGGGTCTAGCAGGGGAGAGATCAAAGTGTAAAACTTAAGACATGAAACCATCCAGATTGGCTTAAAAACGTCAAAAGAGTAAACAAGCAGTTCATTCTGATTAGGGGGAATGGAGAGGCTTGGGAAATAAAAATGAATATAAAAATAACCTATAATTTGTGACTTAACTGAAAAGTAGAAGTATCCTAGAGAAAGATCTGAAAGCAGGGAACCAGACTTTAGGAAGAAATGAGTGTGAAAATCAGCACAAGGACATTGTGGGGATTGACAAGTTACTTGGCATAAGTGGAAATTAGAGTGCATGAAGGATAAATGTTAAAATTAGGATAATAAACTTTGAGTTGAATTGAGAAGCTCCAACACTGATCCCTGATATATCTACTGCTCCCCATCTCTACAGTTCCCACCCTATTCCAAGCAATATTATCATGTATGACAACCCTTTAGTAGTCCCCATTCCTTGCTATGCTCCATCCGTATTGGACCTATTCTTCCTCTTTCTTTTTTTTAAACACTCCCAAATATTTCTTCTTTATGGCTTTTGCCCTTGCTATTCCTTCTGCTTGTAACACTTCAGTCCCTGATGTCCACATGGTTTACCCTATTTGTCGGTCAGGTCTCACTTTATTATGGTGGTCTTCCTTGACTATTTGGATATGATACTCACACACTCCATATCCTACCACCACGTTTTATGTTAATCCTGGTATCCATCACTACCTGAAATTATCTTGTCCATTTATCTACTTGATTGCCTGTATGATCTCACTTCTAACCCCTGCAAATGTCTTAGCTTCTTGAATGTGTATGCCATTAGTCTTGATCATCATTCTACTTCTAGTACCTGGAACAGTGCCTGAGACATACTGGATGCTCAGGGTGTATTTACTGAATGAGCTATGAAGGCCCTTGAATGCCATGGAATATGGGGTATATGATGCAGATTCAAATTTATCTCAATCACTTACTTTATGGACTTCCCTGGGAAAGTTACTTAATATCTTTGAGTCTCACTTTCTTGATATGTATAATGGGGATTCTAATACCTACTCTGTAGAGCTGTTATGAGGCTCAGCAATTATGCAGAAAAAGTATCTAACATAGTAACTTATTCATAGTAAGCTCTTGATGATATATGCCATTGTTATTATTACTATTATTATTATTTCCTTTAGGTATTAGAGGATATTCAAAAGAGAAATCCATGATACAACTAAAGTTTCAAAAATCAGAGAGTCAGTAGGTGGGAGGATGAATTAAGGAGGGAGAGTAATCATTCAGAAAGGAAATGATTCTGCAGGTACACTTTGACAAGGCAACAGTTATGATCCTGGAAATACTTTTGATCTATTAACTTCTCATGAAAATTTCAAGACTAAGAGAGGCATTCAGTTCAGGTGTCTTGACAATATTTGTAGATTGCCAATGGCCACTGTTATGAACAAGGAACCTTATTCATATCCCTCCAAATCTTAAAATGATGTTTGCCATATACAGGATTTGCTAATATGACACACAGTGAAACAGATTGGCAAATACAGAGAAGAAAATGAATATGGTATAATAAATGGTTACCTAAGTTGATGCTTTCATAAAATTTTTAAGTATACTAAAGTATTTGAATGTCATTCCAAAGAAAATTATGGAGAAACAATGTTTCTATTCACTAAAGAAACTTCAATAATATTAATAATACATTACTTGTATTTACTGAACTAAAAAGCTTCTAGAACATTATAAAGACTAACAGTATGAATATAGCATATCAACAAGTCTTATTTTCCTTATTTCCTTTGATTCTCTGCCTTAATTGACTTGGAAGTACCTACCTTGCAGAAAAGAGTGGGTACACAAATTTCAATCTTCAAAATAAAAACAAGAAAGTTTGCCTTAAATTAAGTAAAACCAATATGTAAAAAATATTAATTTATCAGTTTTGCATATTTGAGGGACTTGCAAAGAAACTTAGCTCTACAGGACGACTCACCACTTTTCTGTTTATTTAGAATTTGATTCTACAACACAGTGTTCAGATCAAGGTAGGTGTTGTAATTTACCAAATATCGGTTGAAAACCAATTTAATAGTTGTCTTCAGTTTTGGGGATTCATATTTAAAGAAGTTTCCCTATTACTGAAGAGCATCACTAATAACCTAGAGAGCATTCTGGGGAAGGCAAGGAGCATAGTAATAGTAACCCTGAAACCATGTCATAGGAACTAAACTAAGGAACTATGATATTTAACGTAAAGTAAGTGAAACACAGAGGTAGCAGAGGTGATTAGTGGGATTGGTGGAGCTGATGTAGTCGGTCGGTCGCTAGGATAGCAACAGGCTCCACATGTTTGAATAGTTGTCCTGTGAAAGGAATTATGTGCGTGCAGTTGTAGAGGACAGGATGAGGAAGATGAGTAGAAACTATTATACATATGCACGTATGTGGATCAACATATGGAGAGATACTGACAAGCCTCGGCCTACACAAATGTGACAGGGCACCCACGTGAGGTCTTGTACTAGAAGCGAGGGGCCATCGTGTCAAGTTTGTGATGGACAACAAGGTTGTGAGAATGTAGTGGAGAAGGTTATCTACCACAACCGCTAAAACCCCTTCTAATACTCAGGTTTGCCAATGAATAAAAGCCATAGGGTGTAACTCTACATGTAGCAGCCTGACTCTCTGATTTTTGTTGTGACTGGAAGCTCGGGGAACATTAATGGCAGTTTCCATAGCGCATTATCTAAAAAGAGCTGGCGCCCTGGCAGCCTTTTTAGAGTAATCACAGTCTTCCCAAGCTGACTTTTATGAAGGACATGTGAGACCTGACCCATTTCTTTTTTAATCATTTTCACTTTCTAATCGTGCCCTGTAAGATCTGAAAAGCAAAAGATTTAACATAAAGGAAGCCGTATCAAGCTTTTCTGGCATGAGAAAGAACAGGTGAACAGGTGAATGGCTGCTTGGATGGCTGGACGGTGGAAATAGAATGATCAGCAGAGGAGGAAACAAACCAGGCTGGTGCACCAAGCGTCTCAAATGATGTTCAGAAAAAAGAAGGAAATATACTAAAAATTTAGTTTAGAAAACAGATCTTTTATGCTAGGCACTTCTTTAACAATGACCTCCTTTTCTTTTTTATTTTTAATGAAGTATAGTTGATTTACAATGTTGTGTTAGTTTCAAGTATACAGCAAAGTGATTCAGTTATACGTATATATATTCTTTTCCTTTATAGGTTATTATAAAATATTGAGTATAGTTCTCTGTGCTATATAGTAGGTCCTTTTCGGTTATCCATTTTACATATAGTAGTGTGTATGTGTTAATCCCAAACTCCTAATTTATCCCTCCCCCCTAGCCTTTCCCCTTTGGTAATCATAAGTTTGTTTTCTGCATCTGCGGGTCTATTTCTGTTGTGTATATAAGTTCATTTGCTTGAACTTATGTAAAATTACCTCCTTCTTCACTGAAATTTTAGGTGGCAATAGAATTCCTTCTATCTAAAGTGTTCTTTTAGTCTGAGGAGATAAGAAAAAGACAACTAGAAAAATCAAAAAAAGTAAAGTAACACATGCAGTGGATATGAGGGAAATGAATTTTAGTGTCAATAAAAATAACCAAACAGAAGTTTGAATTATGAAATCCCTTGCAAATATTTCTTTTTTTTTTTTTGGTAAATTTGGTAAACTCGTATTATTCACTTATACTGTTGCCATTACCAATAAATGGGTTAGATGGACATTGATTTTGCTTTCATAGCACTTTGTGTTTACCTCTGTCATATCTTATTTCACACTATAGAACAATTAACTGGTTTCTTATCCCTCTTATGGAAAATCTCTTTGGGTTAAAAGTGCTTTCTTTGTCTCTGAATCTCTGATCCCAAGCACTGTTCCTATAACATAGGCAATACTTAATAGATACCTGCTGGTCTGAATCAAATCTCCAAATTCTCCCTATGCCACTATTCAGATGCCTGAAATTATACTCTGTAAATTTATACATTATATTTTACTTGCTATCGCTTGATGTTGATATCTGAAATATGTATAAATTCCTCTGGTAATTTGCACATCTTATTTTCCATTAAAATAACAGCCAGTGTTAGTTGATACTATGTGCCAGTTAATCTCTCTCTCTCTCTCTCGATGTATGTATATACATATATATATATTTATATATAACATTGAATTCTCACAAAAAATCTAAGTACAGGGCTTCCCTGGTGGCGCAGTGGTTGAGTCTGCCCGCCGATGCAGGGGACGCGGGCTCGTGTCCCGGTGTCGGAAGATCCCACATGCCGCGGGGCGGCTGGGCCCGTGAGCCATGGCCGCTGAGCCTGCGCTTCCGGAGCCTGTGCTCCGCAACGGGAGAGGCCGCAACAGTGAGAGGCCCGCGTACCGCAAAAAAAACAAAACAAAACAAAAATCCAAGTATGTACTAATTGGCAGGTAAGAAAAAATGAAGATGCTCAGAAATTAAGTGACTTGGTCAAGGTAAACATTTGTAAGTGACAACTGACTTCAGTTCTTATTCCAAAGATATGAGTGTTCAAATGAGCCACAATTTTCAAAAACGTGTCAATAGTTTATTTTGAAATAATTAAACTGTATAGAAAAGTTGTAAGTACAGTACATAGAACTCCCGTATCCATGAAACCAGTTTCCCCAACTGTTAAGGTTTTGCTGCATTTGCTCTGTGGCATTTGTTCTCTTCGCTCCTCTCCTCTCTCTCTCTCTGCATAGCCCCATTACTATCAGTGCTTTTGTGAACCATTTGAGAGTGAGCTACCAAAAACCTTCTAATGGCTGGCTGAGAATTCTACCTAGAATAAAACCTAATATCTTTACTATGGCAATAAGGTTCTAAGGAACTGGCCACAGAATGTCCCTCTAATCACTCGTCATTTGCTAAATCCGCTCCAGCCACACTGGCATCCCTGCTGCGTCTCCCACCTCAGAGCCATTGTACTTGCAGTTCTGCCTGCATGGGATATTCCTCCCCTAAATATCCATGGGGCTCACTCTCACTCCTGAACTTCATTTTGGTTTCTTTCCTGACTACTTCTACTAGTCAGGGTTCTCTGGGGGAAAAGAACCAATCGCTCTCCCTGCCTCTGTGTCTCTGTCTCTCTTTCACACATATATATATATATATATATATATATATATATATATATATGTGTGAAAGAGAGAGAGAGAGAAGGGGGGAAAGAAGAAGAAGAAGAAGGAGGAAGAGGTAAAGAAGGAGGAGAAGAAGAAAAAGAAAAAGGAGGGGAGGGGGAGGAGGAGAGGGGAGGGAGGGGGAGGGAGAGGGGGAGGGGTACTAATCTGAGGGCCTGAGAAGCAGCAGAGCTGAAAGATTTAAGCTTCATTCCAAGTCTGAGTCCAAAGGCAGAAGTCTAATATCTCATGTGGAAGACAGGCAGAGAGCCAATTCTCCTTTACTCTATCATTTTGTTCTTTCCAGGCAGCAGATGGATTGGATGAGGCCACCCATATGGGGAGGGCCATCTACTCTGTCTACCAATACAAATGTTAAACTCATCCAGAGACACCCTCACAGACACATCCAGCCGGACATTTAACTAACTATTTGGGTGCCCCGTGACCAAGTCAGGTTGGCACATAGTATCACTTATCACACCACTTTACCTAAAACTAGAAGCTCACTATTTTTCTTCATATCATTTTGTCACTCTCTGACCTGAACTTACGTATCTATCAACAATTCATTGTCTGTTGTTTCCACTGAAAATGTGCGCACACTAAAGACAAGTCAGCGTTTTTTCTTCTATACCATTGTATTTCCAGTGCCCAGAACAGTGCTTGAAACATAGCTGGGGCTAATTAAATATGTGTTGAATTTTTTTAAAAAAATGAATGAATGTCTTAATGATTTTAGTGTTTGATGGCATTATAGCCAATATTAAATTGTGAGAACTTGTAGGTTATCTATATCTCTCATCCTTTTGTTATTCCAGGGCCTTCTATAGTGCCTAGTTAATGAATTTGTATTGAAGGATTGAGAAAGTGAATAAGCAAATGAGTAAAAAAAATTAGCAAAGAGCCATTCATACAGTTCTAGATTACTGACTCTCATTCCACTGTACATTCTGGTAGCCCACACAACTATATGTCTCACCTATTTAACTATGTACCATCCTTTTTTTTTTTTTTTTTTTTCTGGTCCTAGTGCATGTGGAATCTTAGTTCTTCCACCAGGGATAGAACCTGTGCCCTCCCCTCTGCGGTGGAAGCGCAGAGTCTTAACCACTGGACTGCCAGGGAAGTCCCTGTACCTTCCTTATTTTTAAGGCTGGCAAAATTTGATTTGCAAAAGCAATTTGCTACTAAAAATAATTGCTGGTCAAACTTCTTTTTTCCCTGGAAGGTTATTAAATCTCTTTCTACATAGGTAAAATTTTCAGTCTGAGAACAGTTTGAAAAAGAGCAGTAGTAGCTTGAAAGACTTATAAATAGCTAAATAGCACTGTTATTTAAATAAAAGTACCTTTTAAATAAGCAATAAAAATGACCTTTGTGGCATTTGATTTTCAGTGATGACAATGAGGAATGAAAACCAAATACCTGTGAGTGCAGGTTTCATTCATGTTATTAGTTTGTTTCTGGTATTTGAAATATAAAACGGAGAGAGAACAGACACTGAGGTTGGAAATCGGTGATGGAGTCCTGATCTGATGCTTTCTTCACTTTTGGGCAAATTGCCTGATGGTGTTGTTTGTGGTGCTACAAATGACAGCGCCCCCCTACTTTCGCCTGACCTGTGTTCAGATCCCAATTCTGTTTCTAACTGTGGGATTAAGGGCAAGTTTTTCTCTGTGCCTCTGTTTCCCCATTTCTAAAGACAAGGACATATTGCCAACTTCAAATGTGTATAATGAGGACAAAATGAGAGGTTGTATGCAAAGTGTACAGAGCACATTAAATATTGTACTATTACTTCTGTCCTTTCTCTTTCTCCAGGACACAGAATGAAAAGAGTATTAAGAGTTAGTAGACACAATGCCTAAGTAAAAGTGGGGGCATGAATTTCTATCTCTAATGCTCTCATTCTCCACTTCTATGTAAAATAGACAAATGATAAAAGTGAATAGTAAACTCAAGTTTTCTCTACTGCGCTCCCAACCAGCTCCCTCTAACCCTGTGTATCATCTGCCTAGTGAGTAAGAGCAGTAGATGCTCAAACTAGAAACCTAAGAGGTGTTTGATTTCTCTTCTTCATCACTCAGATTGTTAGTCAGAAAGCCCGCCCATTTTATCCCAGAAATGTCTCTGCACTCTACCCCACCCTGCTCCTAAACCTACACTACTTCCTCCTCAGTTCAGCGTTTCATGACTTCTTATTAACTAGCTTGCTTGGCTTTCCTCCTTCTAATCTTAGCTTCTTTCCAATCCAACTGCATTAAAATTGTCAGTGCTTTTCAAAATCTTATTGAGTTGCTCCCTACAGCAATGGATTCTTGTTGAATAAAGGATAAATTAAAAAAGAAAAAAAAAGTAAACCCAATGCAATAGAAATAGCAGCAAAAATAAACAAATGGGACCTAATCAAACTTACAAGCTTTTGTACAGCAGAGAGCATAAACAAAACGAAAAGACAACCTATGGACTGGGAGAAAATATTTGCAAATGATGAGACCAACAAGGGCTTAATTTCCAAAATATACAAACAGCTCATACAACTGAATAACAAAAAACCAAACAACTCAGTCAAATAATGGGCAAAAGACCTAAATAGACATTTCTCCAAAGAAGACATACACGTGGCCAACAGGCACATGGGAAGATGCTCATCATTGTTAATTATTAGATAAACACAAATCAAAACTACAATGAGGTACCACCTCACACCGGTCAGAATGGCAATCATTAAAAAGTCTACAAACAACAAATGCTGGAGAGGGTGTGGAGAAAAGGGAACCCTCCTACCCTGTTGGTGGGAATGTAAATTGGCGCAGCCACTATGGAAAACAGTATGGAGGTTCCTCAAAAAACTAAAAATAGAGTTGCCATATGATCCAGCAATCCCACTCTTGAGCATATATCTGGACATAAGTGTAAATCAAAAGATGCATGCCCTGCTATGTTCATAGCCTCACTATTCGTTATAGCCAAGGCATGAAAGCAACCTAAATGTCTGTTGACAGATGAATGGATAAAGAAGATGTGGTACATATATACAATGGAATATTACTCAACCATAAAAAAGAACGAAATAATGTCATTTGCAGCAACGTGGATGGACCTAGAGATTATCATACTAAGTGAAGTAAGTCAGAAAAAGAAAGACAAATACCAAATGATATCACTCATTTGTGGAATCTAAAATATGACACAAACGAACCTATCTATGAAACAGAAGCGGACTCAGAGACATAGAGAACAGACTTGTGGTTGCTCAGGGGAAGGGGGATAGGGGAGGGATGGACTGGGAGTTTGAGGTTGGCAGATGCAAACTATTATATACAGTATGCATAAACAATAAGGTCCTACTGTATAGCACAGGGAACTATATTCAATATCCTGTGATAAACCATAATGGAAAAGAATATGAAAAAATGTATATATAACTGAATCACTTTGCTGTACAGCAGAAATTAACACATCATTGTACATCAACTATACTTCAGTAAAATAAATTTTATAAAAGTAAATCAAAACCTTAACCTATCATTTAAACTCCTTTAACATCTAGTCCTAACCTACCTATGCAGTCACATTTCCCATCACCCATCACTAAGTTCCAGATACTATACCCTAGTCACAACTCTTCTCTTTGAACCTGCTACACTTTCTGATGTATCCTTCACCTCCCCTTTGCATATGTAACTCCCTGACCAGCCAGCCCAAAGTAACTGTTCAGATGCTCTATCACATCACTATGTTTTATTTCCTTTATAACATGTATCTCCAACTGATATTTTCTCACTTATTTATTTATATATTACCCCCTCCTGCCATAATATAAATCATATAAGAACAGTGATCCTGTTTTGTTCAGTCATGCTATCCTGGAATCTACAAAATTACCTGGAAAATGTTAAGTGCTTCAAATGTTGTGTTAAATAAGTAAATGAATGATTTCCTCTCCAATTACCTATACTCCTTCTAATTGGCCAACTGGTATTTGTCTTTTAATTCTCACTGTAATAGACTACAGAAGGATATGACAGAGATTACTCACCAATATTTATGTCCTTTTCTTCCTGACCACAGAGTTACACTACATTTTCCAGCTTCCCTTGCAGTTAGATACGGTCACATGACTATTTTCTGGCCAGTGTAATACGATGAACAGAAGTGATGTTGACTGCTTCTTGCCCTGTTCTAACCCATTTAAATTTCCCACACACAATCATTGCTCTTATTCTTCAGTCACGGGGTGAATGAGAATGTATCTGGGGATCTGCGTAAGAGGGAGGCACAAGATGGAAGAAGCCTGTGCCCCTGAAGTACTGATGGGAGTGGAGCCTCTGCCCTCCATCCAGCACCCACAATGAAGTGTGATTTGAGTGATAAACTTTTATTTCATTAAGTCACTGGGGTCTGAGGAGTAATTGTGACAGCAATGTACCCTATCCTGACTCATACAAATCATTTAGTGAGAACATGTGACCCCTCGCCCCATGCTCAACTAAACTCTGAGTTCCTTAAGAGCAAAGGTCATGGCTGATTCAATTTTATATCCTCATCCCCTAGTACAACTGCTGATATATAAGGTGTCATGAGAATGGATGGATAATTACGATGATATCCAAATTCTTTCTAAAATGAGACTTACTCCCAAACAACACCAAAGTCCCCTGTCTTGTACTGGTTTTTCCTTAACCAAATTAAAATCAATAGGAAAAACAGAAAAAGGACGGCAAGTGAGATCAGACTGACCCATTCTCAAAGACTGCTTCTGACTATGTGACCTTGGGAAAATTATTTTTCCTTTACAAGTTTCAATTTCTTCATCTGTAGATCGGGATAATAATTATCATAAGGACTAGAGATAATGTACATAAATCATATAACCATGGCTGGCAAATATTCTAGGCATGAATATGGTGTGGATAAGGATTATTTTCATAATTATAAGTCAAAAATCTATATTTCTCCATGGAAACTGCAGAAAAAAGCAGAGCAGTCTTACTTGGTAGAATACTAGAGAAGGTTGTTAGTACTGATAATATTTCTTACAAAGGAGGGAAGCTGTACCATTCCTCTGCAGTTTTGGTTATGGTCTAATGCTTGTGGGGACATAGGCAGCATATACCTTGGAAGGAGAAAGTTGATGGTAGCTCAAAAGATGTGCAGGCACCCCAGGGCTTTGCTGAAAGCTTAGGTCATTTGTAGGAAGCAGTGACTGACCCAGCTACTGAGAATATGACAGACAGAAAACCAGAGATTTGAGGATTATAAGAACTGAGTAATAGCAACTGGAATTCCCTGGTTATTCTTCAAAATTCTATAGCATTGCATTTATTATTTGTAAATGGATATTTTTTTCAGAAAAATCACAGCAAATTCAGCCATTGGTGGTAAGATTTCAAGCTAGAGTTTCCTCCAGAGAGATTTATTTAGAACAAGCCTTTGAACCATTTAAAAGCAAACCAGGCAAATCTTCATGAATTTTCCCCAAAGAAATCACCCCATTTCTAAGCAGAAGATCAGATGATATACAACAGCCAATACTGACTTACTGAAGATGTTATCCAATCCTCTGTTTTTCCTCATAATGTTTTAAGAAGATAGGAACACATTATGCTACTGAGTCTTCAAAGGAAGCAGAAAAAATACAATACATAATTTTAACCTGGGGTAGAAAATTTGAAGCTGACATGAACTTGGCTTCAATGTAGTATTACAGTCCATGTCTTTGCCTTTGGGAAAGTATGAAGATTGGTTCTTATGCTGGAGTGTGAGCTTTTAATTTTAAGACAGACCCAAGAAGTCCTGGACCAAACTACAAAACTAACAATATTACTAGCTCCATCACTGCTGGCCTATGATGAATAACTTCTCAATTTAAAAAGCACTTTCACTGACATTACTTAGTTTAATCTCCCAAGGGGAACACTACCAGGCATCATGAGATTTCCACAGAATCAGTGCCACATCCATCAAAGAACTGAAGTCGAGGAGTCTAAAGAAACAGGAGAAGGTAGTGAAAAGGGACAACTGAACAGGTTTGATTTCTACTTAGGAGGTACCACTACCATTGGAGAGCAGAGCACTGCCGTTGTGGAATCCAGAGTAAAGGGAGATAAAAGAAATTCTAAGTCCCAGCCAATGTTTAGTCTTTTGTGGATCACAATAAAAATGAGAGGACTTGAATTTGGGAAGATTATACATGATTTGGCACTACATCAAAAATCATAAGTTTAAGAGAACTGAAGTACTGAGAAATAGAGTTTAGTGTAGTGTTAGCCTCATTTTATTGATAAGAAAAGAGAGAATCAGGAAAATGAATAAATTGATTAAGAATTCAAAATGAGAAAGTAACCAGGTAGGGATAAGAGACCCAGGATGAGACCTGTACCACATTATTCCACATGGGAACCTCCTTAATCTTGAGATATGGGGATGGTATAAGTGTGATAAATCCTCATCTATCATAACACAAGTCAATAAATAATGTCAAAAACTTATAACTCAAGAATTAGCAGTGTAATTATTTCATTTGGCAATATGAAATTAATGACCACAGTAAATAATAAGATAAATTAGTAGAGTTAAATTGGTTCCTTCTAAGCAGCAATACTGAGTATGGGGAGACACATCTTTAAATATTTAAACTTTAAAAATTAAAAATAAATAAATAAAACTTAAATCACAATGCATTAGAATGAGTCCTAGACATGGTGCCTTTTACTAGCTTCAAGATGACTTTACCGAAACTCCCAATTAAAAAAATCTGTATAAAAGGTTGACTATTATATTTATCTATATAATACATGTAATTTTCTACCCTCCCTATCAAATAGAGTAGAGCTCTATTGAAAGAATTTATACATGGGACATAACTTCTGCTGACATTAGAAGATTCTTGAGATATAATCATAGTTCTACTAATATACTTACTGTGATTGTTAGATCATGCGGTACAAAGCGGAAAGTACTTAATAGTTAAGATGAAGATACACATCTGAGAGAGTGGTTCAAGATGGCAGCATAAAAACAGCCTGAACTTATCTCCTCCCACTGACACAACAAATATATAGCTGCCTATGGATCAGTTCCCTCTGAAAAGAACCCGAGAACAAACTGAACACCTGCTTTATGACAAAGGATAAAAAGGACCACATGAAGATGAATAGGAGAGGCAGGAAAATGCTCTCACCCAGAATGCCAGCACATAATAGGGAGGGATCTCACCAGACAGGCGTTTCTCCCAGGGGAGCAAGGGGTTGCCACCTCACATTAGGTACCCCAGCCCCTAGGATCTACACCAGAAAGATGAGTCCCCAAAATGTTGGCTTAGAAAACCAATGAGGCTGACATCCAAGGATCCCACAGCGTTATAGGAAACAGAGACTTCCCTCTTAAAGGGCTCATATGTGGTCTCACTCTCTTTGAGACCCAGTGAAATAACAGCAGCTAGAAATTTGCAAATTGAAAAGCATTGGCTAGAGGGGCAGGAGATGGTGGAAAGATTCCCCAGAGATGGAGGCACTGGCAGATGCCAATGTTGCATTCCCAACCTTACCTGCCAGCACAGCCTGGTGAGCTTGAACATGGGGCAAGTGATAGTGGCACACTCCTTCCACGTTGCTGAAGCCAAAGAGCTCCCGCGGTTACAGCACCTGACTCCTTGGCTGGGACTGGCAAGTACAAGTGGTCCTGTACAGCACAGGGAATATAGTCAATAATATTGTAATTACTTTGTAGGGTAACAAGGTAACTAGACTTATTGTCCTTCAGAATATATTGAATCATATGATGTATACCTAAAACTGATATTGTATGTCAATTACACTTCAATTTAAAAAAAGCTACATGTGCATTGGAAAAGCCAGAATTAAATGGCATTGTGTCCATTGACTTCAAAATGCACTAGAATGATGAATAATACATTTTTGTGTCTCAGCTATCCATGGCATTTGTGACCTACAATTCCTCTCCTCTGAAGAGCAAAAGGTACACACATTTCATTGAATTTTTACCATAAGGACCTGTGACGAAGGCTATGTCCCAAGCATGTTGGTTAATGTGGAGAAAATCACATCGATATATACCTCTTGAATTCATATCCCAAGATTAAAATACTGGTGGTGCATCCCTGCACAGATGGCTTGGATGGGAAAAGGGTATCAATTCCTGGCAGAGTCTCTATGTGGCCTTAGAGAGCAATAGCTTGGCCTTCAGTGACATACAAAATTTTATATTCACTTCAGTTAAAAACTACACCTTGTATATTTACAAGTAAAAGACTTCATCATACTTATGGTCCTAAGGGAAGCCATGGAATTACTAAAACCTGTCTTTCAGAGTAACTGCTAAAAGCAACACTTTATTAAGACGGGGCCCTGACATTTTAAAATTTCCATCGTCTTTGCCATAAACTGGCATTCCTTAGGTGGTAAGCCAGAGGATGTGCATTTGGAACAAATGCACTGTATGGCTGGATCCATGTTTTTCTCTCCATTTCTGCTTCTGGTTTGCACACTTCCAAACCATCTACAGCTTAGTTGGCGGAGTCATCCATCTTAAATAAATACCTGACCCAGTCTTTCCACTGCTTCAGTCCCTTTAGATGGAGTCACCCAGCTCACAGAATGAACCACAAATTCTTAGCAAGTTATACAAGATTGGCTATGACCTGGCTTTTCTCCAACTGTCCAGACTAACATTTTGTAACCATTTTTAATGTGCCTGGCACTGCACTAAGTCTTTAATGTGAATTATACCTTTAAAACTCAGCACAATCTCCTGTGAGTACTACTATGATCCACATTTTATAGATGAGAAACTGAGGTTCAGAGAGGGAAGTTTTACCAAAGTTACAGTATTACTAAGTGGTGAAGCTAGGGGTTCAAGATCAATACCTTTCTCTCTGGAGCCACTCCTGCTTCACTTAGTATGGTTTTGTGACTCCAATCTCCATTTTCTCTCCATTTGTGAACTTCCTCATTTATACTGGGAGCACAAGTGCATTTTCTTCTAAAACAGAGCTTTAGTAGCTGAATATTTTTATTCCACAACAAAGAAACTAAGTCATTTCTATTTTTTGCAGGAAGTTTTTAAAAAGAGAGAAAACAAAATTTGAAATAGGAATATGAGACAAAACCATATTTAAATGAAGGATTTAAATGAAGTCTAAAGAAAGATAAAGAAAGCAGTGGAAAATCTTTGAACAACACTCTCAAATTCTATAGGCTGGAGAGAATTGAGGTTGGGGGGGAGAGAGAGAGAGAATGAGATATCCTAATTTTTTTTTAGCAAGTTCCAAGAAGTAAGGGATGGTAAATAAGTATCAATTATTCACTTATTATTATTCTCAAAGACTTTAATTTTTTTTTTTTTACCATAGTCTTTATTTGGTATGCTGCTATTATTCACTTACTTTAACAAACATAGAAAAAGTATTTATAAGGACCTTTATATATTTGCATATCACAGTGGTCTCCCTCCATTCTAGATTTTCCCAGATGCAAATCCTCCAACCTTGGAGGTTTGTCAGGATTGTAACTATGAAGTTTTGCAGAGCGGTGGGGATGGAGTCTGCTATATTTGTTGCTTCCTAAAGACATGAGTTTTTTGGGTTTTTACTTTGTAACTCTGGCTTTGTTTATGCTGCTGCCTCCCCTTGGGCATACAGTATATTTCTTTTTGTTCTTTTCTAGCTCCTACTTGTCCTTGGAGGTTAACTTAGGTGTGATCATACCTTCTCTCCCATGACCACACACATTCTGGAACAGGTTTCCCTTCTCAGATCTATAGCACCTTGTGCATGTGTCTGTGATGGCATTTCCACATTGTACATAAATTGTCTGTCTTCCGGTGGAAGAAACATGCCTTTTTTTGTTTGTTTGTTTTTAGTGATAGTGTTACATAATAAGTAAGAATGTTGATGCAGGAACCAGTCCTGGCTCTATCTTTTACTATCTGAGAGGACTCATGGAAATTAGTCCACTTCCCTGTGCCTCTGTGTCCTTATCTATAAATGGGAATCATCAAAATAACTACTTTATAGGTTAGTTGTGCCAATTCATGTGAAGTGATTAAAAATATAGCTGGCACATAAAAGGATCTAAGTGTTAACTGAGCTGACCGATTTGTCTACCTATGTCAAGAGACCTTGATTAACCAACATGACTTCATTCCTTTAGATCTTATTTTCTCCCCTAATTAAAAAAAGAGTGGAGAATACCTGTGTTCAAGAAATAAATGAACTTCCCCGTATTTCATCTGGACCTACCACAGGACTTACTACTTTGCACCTTGTGATACAGTTCTCTGGTATTCCTGTTTTATATCTTCCCTGAGCAAGTTGGGCCCATATCTTCATTTGTATTTTACCTTTTTAGTGCCTAGTTTGTTACCTTGATGCATAATAGAACCTCAAATGTTTGCTACATGAAAATCTATAAATAAATCTACAAGGAATTGAAAGAACCAGTAAGCCTGATACTATAAAGGGTTAACTTGAATTGTTCTTCAAATTGGACTCTGTGACCATGAATCACTGTTAATATCCTCAGAAGTAAGAAACCTTATAATTATAAAATATAACTTCATAAATTTCTATTATAATTCCAGACACTATAAAAATCAAAATATATTCCCACCCTCTAAAATCTTAATTCAACAGAACAGTTAAGCACTTGGTGAGTATTTATAGACTTCACTGCCTTATGGTAGATATTTGGTAGTAAATATTCAGGATTAGACATTTGCTCTCAAGGAACTTACAAGTGTTTGATGTCATCCTTCTCCTTTAACTACATTTTAAATATATTTTTATGATTCATCAAAATAACCTCACTTTAATAGCAAATGATATATTCTGCTTGTCTGTGTACAATATATTCTGTGCAATATATCCCACAGAGAAGAGCTAACATATTTTTTTTGCAGTTCACTAAATATCAGAAACCCTATATTTAATCAGATATTTGAAGAAAAGTACTGATGTACTTGGGCAAAAAATTAAAAGAAAGTAAACCTACTAAAACTTTTAATTAGATCTAATGTTTTCTTACTCCATTTAGCAAATCAGATAATTCACTGCTTGAAATAAAAGTTTATTCTCCTTTTATTAATAATTGCCATTAATCTTATGTGTCAGCTTTTAAACCTGTGAAGCTCCTAAACACTACACAGACTCAGCCAGAAGAACTCTGTTAAGTCCCTATTTCTAAGCTCTCCCTAGTGCACACTATCATTCTCCTCTCTCTCTCTCTCTGGACTGTGCTTTCTTTATTTTAGATCCTTTCTTCCTTCACTTGCTTTCCCACAGATGGCTTTGAAAAATGAAGGGCTAAAGTGGCAACAGAATTTTACACCCAACACTTTAGTCTCAACAATGCTTTGCAAATGCCATTCTATCTGCCCACAACCATCTCTTCCTATACTGTGGCTGGCTACCTGGAAAAGTCTACTCCCTTCCAGGACACAGCTCTAAAGGGTCATTCTGGAGAATATCTCTGGCATCTCCACACCAAGATCAATTTAGTTTCTCTACATCGTCTAACACCATGATGACATTTCAAATATTGAATCAAACTTCTCACACATTATTTCATCTGCGCAATGGTCCTGCAAAATATGCACTATTACAACCACGAGCTAATGGCTAAACAAATGGTGGCTAAGTAAGGTTAGTTCGTTTGCTGAAATTTACTATGTAGAGGAGCTGGGATTCAAATATAGGTCTTCATGACTCCAAATCCTGAGTTCATAGCCATGAATCTATATAAAACGCTATTACAACTCAGTGCTCTATAATTACCTATTCTATGCTCATTCTGCAGCTACATACTTAGGACTTTGAGGAAATGGACCTATCATTACATTTTTAATGCCCAGAAGTAGGGGTTTAATAGGTATTTATGGGATGGATTGATGAGTTGCTGGATAGAGAGAGATGGAAGAAAGAAAGAATACGCAGACTGGAGGACAGACAAATGACTGAATGAATGGCTGAAAAAATGAAAAGATCGAATGCCTGCGGGTTGGCCTTTGGTCTGACATTGTGATAAGATTTAATTCTTGTGTCTGCTTCCCCATCCTCTGCCCTGGCTTATCTGCCTATACAACCATTCATGAGTGCTAATATATCCTGACTATTTTTCACCTATTGTTGTTAATATATACTAATTTTCATTTCTGGGAGTGCTTATAGAATATACTGCTGATATCTGAGTAGTGCTTTAATTTCTCATGCATTCTTCAAGATAATACATGTAATATTTTCTGAAGTAGTATTTTGCAAAAAATAGGTTAATTCACCATTGAGTATGTGACTAATAAATGCTTTTTATATGAATAAATTAATCAAAATGAATGCATTAAGGAATTAATCAATCAATCAAGCGCCTCATCAATACTTGAATATAGAAACTGGATTAAGCTACAAACTCATGTTAGTTTCACACTGTGGCCAAGAGACCTGACAGTTACTATCCAAATATGACTCTGTGACAGGTATTCTGTGACTCTGTGATGGTAAGCTCTTACGCATACTGAATCATATAATCCTCATAATAGCCGTGTAAAATATGTTTTCATTCCCATCTCAGATATCTGTAAAGGCTCAGAGACCTTACATTTGATGCGTTAAGAAGCCAAGCACGTATGAAGTAGCAGAACTCAGATTCAAATCATATCATTCTGATTCTTTATCGCCTGCACTTTTCTTTGTACGTGGACTACAGAATGCCTTTGAAAGTTATATAAATTTGGTTTGCAATGTTTAAAACAATTATACCCACTTTCCTAATGATACTGAGGTTTACTGGTCAGATATATTACTATAGTTACCAACCTTCATCCTGAAAAAGATAATTAAAACTATGAGAAAAGCTGAATACTCAATTACAGATAACATTCTTCATCACATTGGCCTCAGCTGCCTTCTAAGGAGCTGCGTAAAAGAGAGCCTAGTACTTCCCCTAAATAACTCAGTACGATCTATCTTCTGATCCTTTCCTCCCCCTGCCTTCTCCATACATAGAAAGATAATCATGTATTTATGTAAGGCCTTTTATGGCTCAACGTATTTTTCAAAAGGTGATTCATTCTGGAGAAGCTTTCTTGTGATTACTGACTTGGCATATTCTCCAAAATAAAACTGCACCTGGAGTACATTTTCCCAGGACAATGCTATACACCTGTTTTATCCCAAACTGAGAACTCATTGATTTTATTTTTTCTTTTAATAGCTAATTTTTTTTCCAGCTTTACTGAATTATAATTCACAAATAAAAATTGTATATGGGGCTTCCCTGGTGGCGCAGTGGTTGAGAGTCTGCCTGCCGATGCAGGGAATATGGGTTCGTGCCCCGGTCCGGGAAGATCCCATGTGCCGCGGAGCAGCTGGGCCCGTGAGCCATGGCCGCTGAGTCTGCACTCTGCAATGGGAGAGGCCACAACAGTGAGAGGCCCGCATACCGCAAAAAAAAAAAAAAAAAAAAAGTGTATGTTTAGGTGTACAGCATGATGTTTTGATAGATGTATATGTTGTGATATTATTACCACAATTAAACTAATTAATGTATCTGTCACCTCCCATAGTTACCATTTGGATATTTTTGTGGTGAGAACATTTCAGATATACTATTTTTTTTTTTTACAAATTCAATAGACTTTATTTTTATTTGTTTTATTTTATTTTGTTAAGAGAAGGCAGTCCCAGAGATTTTTAAGGAAGCCAGTTTACTCATGCTACCAAGAATGTACCCACATTTTGGGGCACCACCCCAATTACAGTTGGTGTGATTGTTAGCATCAGCTGAAGTAAAACCTTACAAAGGCTGTCAGAAAATGCACTAAAGGGCTTCCCTGGTGGCGCAGTGGTTGAGAGTACGCCTGCCGATGCAGGGGACATGGGTTCATGCCCCTGTCCGGGAAGATCCCACATGCCGCAGAGCGGCTGGGCCCGTGAGCCATGGCCGCTGAGCCTGAGCGTCCGCAACGGGAGAGGCTGCAACAGTGAGAGGCCCGCGTACCGCAAAAAAAAAAAAAAGAGAAAATGCACTAAAGGCAAACAGGAATGGCTTTTTTGATATACTTGGAAAAAATTATAAACTTAATAAACTTCTCCTGATTTCTTGTTGTATTCCCCCTTACCAGATAGTAGTTTGGGGATCTTTTTCTGATTTGTTTTTTTTTCCTTTGTTTTTTTTTAAACATCTTTATTGGAGTATAATTGCTTTCCAATGGTGTGTTAGTTTCTGCTTTATAACAAAGTGAATCAGTTATACAGATATACTCTTTTAGCGAATTTCCTAAATATACAGTATTATTAACTATAGTCACCATGCTGTAACTAGACCTCCAGAACTTTTCATCCTGAATAACTGAAACTTTATACCTTTTGACCAACACCTCCCCACTTCTCCCAACCCCTGGGCTCTGGCAATCACTCTTCCAACTGCTTTTATGAGTTCAACTATTTTAGATTCCATATGTAAGTGAGATCACACAGTATGTGTCTTTCTGTGTTGGGTTTATTTCACTTAGCATAATGTTCTTCAGTTTTATCCATGTTGTCACGAATGATACAATTTTCTTTTTTTTTTGACTCAAAAATATTCTATTGTATATGTTCTCATTGTATATGTATACCATATTTTCTTTATCCATTCATCCATCAACAGATATGTAGGTTGTTTCCATATCTTGGCTATTGTGAATAATGCTGCAGTGAACTTGGAGATGTAGATATCTCTTCAAGATACTGATTCTACTTCCTTTTGGATATATACCCAGAAGTGGGATTACTAGATCATATGGTAGTTCTATTTCAAACTTTTTGATGAACTGTTTTCTAAATGACTGTACCAATTTACATTTCCACCAAGAGTGTCCAAGGATTTCCTTTTCTCTATATCCTCACCAACACTTGTCATCTTTTGTCTTGTTGATAATAGCCATAAATTTTAATAGATGTAAGATGCTATCTCATTGTAGTTTCAATTTTCATTTCTCTGATGATTAGTGATGTTGAATACCTTTCAACCATTTGTATGTCTTCTTTGGAGAAATGTCTATTCAAGTCCTTTGCCTATTTCTTAATTGGGTTATTTGGCTTTTTATGCTATTGAGTTTTTTGAGTTCTTTATATATTTTGAGTATTAAGCCCTTAATAGATGTATCATTTGCAAACATTTTCTCCCATTTCATAGATTTTCTCTTCAATCTGTTGATTGTTTCCTTTACATGAGAACTCATCAGTTTTAGGACCATGATAACCTCAAAGGGTTAGGAAATGAGAAAAAAGAAGAAAAAAAAAAAAACCAACTAACGGATTCTTCCTTAAAGGCAATAATTTAGATCTTTAAAGAAAATGTAATGGTTCTAAATTATATATTTTCTTTTGAAAAGCTACTTATTCACTACTCATAAGAAAATCTTTTAGATTATTTATAATATGAGACTATATGAAATAGGATTGCTTCAATGAATTAATTTTAAAGGTGAGAAATCAGAAATCATTACAAGAAAGGAAATATATGGACTGTTTATGCTAAGTTAATTACTGTAGTTGAACATGTACATTAGAGTAAACTTTCTGGCAGCTGAGTTAATGAAGGAAGAAACTTGGTGGTTCATAGCGTTCACGGATACGAGAAAATAAGATGATTAACAGAAGAGGCAATTTCTTCCTGGGCACTGCACTAGGAGGATTTCACCTTGAGTAGAGCCAAAACTGAAACGGGTGAGCATGGACTCTGGATTACACAGTCCTGAATGGGGACTTCTCTGTGCATAAACTTGGATAGGTTAAATAACCCTTCTAAGATTTACCTCAGTAAACATAATTTATGTTTAACATTTAATTAATTCAAATATATATATACTCATTTGAATTGAAAAAGAAAAATGACAAATTAAATCTATGTATACCCATGTTTAGGAACAAAGTATGACCAATACCTCTGGAGATCCCTGGATGGCCCTTCCGGGACCCATCCCTTTCTCTCCACCCACTCTCAGAAATAATCAAGCTCATGAATTTTTAGAGTAGCCAATCCCTTAGGGTACTTTAAAGTTCTTCCCTTATGTCTGTGTATCTCTAAACAAGATATTGTTTAATTGTTTGTGTTTTTGAAATTCATATACATGTAACGATAGTGAATAATTTTTTCCGCAAATTGCTGTTTTCACCGAAATGTATGTTTGAGATTCATCTCTTTGGATACATTTAGCTGTAGTTCAGTGATAGAGCCTATCACCACCATTCTGGCCTAATGGGCATCAGGTGCTCATATTTGATTAATCACAATACTTGATTAATGAAACACTAATAAAAAAAGTTCCATGCAAGCATTCACATTTTTTACTTATTTAGTTAATTTCAAATTGTTTTCCAGAGTGGTTACATTTTTACTAGCAGAACCTGTTGCTTCATATTACAGCCAATAGTTAGATGTTTTAATTTCTCCAAATCTGGTGGATGAGATATTATGTTATCTCACTGTCATGGTAATGTGACTTCATTTTATTTCTAGTGAAGTTGAGTATATTTTTATATGTTTATTGCCTAGTCATCTCTCTTAACTTTATCTTTAAAGCTCAGTGAAATAGTTTAGACATATTTATTAAAATGATGAAAAGAGATACATACCAAAATACCCAGCAAAAGTCCTGGTACAGAGCTGGTATTTAACATTTATCAATAACCACCCTTAGCCTTCACCCTTTACACAATTAAGAGCTACTTGATAAAATGACAAGTAACAATTTCCTCTAAGGTTTTTAAAACATACCAAAATATTGTTCATATTGTTCAAATAAATGCTTCTTTAGCACACATGTATACACACTCTCACACACATGCGTACTCACCTAATTCACTGAAGGCATTTCTGTAAAAAGCTGAATTTAAATTGTCTTATTATATTCATGTTTGCATTCAAACTTAACAAAGAGAAAGAGCCTAGAATTAAATGACCTGGCTAATGAGGAATTTATTCCAAAGACACACTACTATATATAAAGTAGGTAACCAACAAGGACCTACTATATAGCACAGAGAACTATACTCAATATCTTGTGATAACCTATAATGGAAGAGAATGTAAAATATATATATATATATATATATATATATATCTTAAGCACTTTACACCTGAAACTAACACAGCATTGTTAATCAATATTTCAAGAAAAGTAAAAAAAATAATAAGTGTGTGGGAAATCAAGGAAGTTTTATTTGTCTGTTTGTGTTGTGTTTTTAGCCGCCTCATTGGGGCAGCCCCTGAGCCCAAATCACAATGGGGATGTTCTCCAAACTACAGTAAGTGTGATAAAAGTCCAATTTTATGTAAATTTCAAAAGTTACAAATATTGATGCGGTAGCAAACTCATATATTTGAATAAAAGACAGCAATATTGTACAACTTTCTATATTTTGTGGGCACAAAAACTTTTATAATGACTAATATATATAAAATAAGGTTCCAGGAAAGCAGCAGGGACTCTTTTGTCAGCTCCTAAAGTTTTTGAGGGATTACAAGTACAACTTAGTCATTTTTAGAGATTTGAAACGAAATTTAAATAGTGGAGATGATAACACCTTCTTTGAGGATTATTTTTAAAATTAGAGGGTATGTGTAGAAATCGACCAAAAGATAGCACTCAATAATAATTAGTAATAATTTAATAAATATTTTTTTTAATTTAACAAATATTTATTGAGGGTCTTATATGTGTTGGGTGGGCACTATGCTAGGCACTCGGATATACATATTATAAGAGAAAAATAATCTAACAAATAAAACAAACTAAAACAGAATTTATCTATTATATATATTATATATATATATTTTTTTCCTCCTAAATCTTCCAGCAGATGTGCTGATTTGAATATTGGTATAATGTTCTAGTTATCATAAAGTATACATTAACAAGATAGAACTTGCTTTTCACTAACCACATATTTTGGGCTAATAAATCTTTATTGTCAGGGCTGCCCTGTGCATTGCAGCATGTTTGGTGGCATCCCTAGCTTCTGTTCCCTACGTGCCAATGGCACCACCAGCCATGTCATGACAATCAAAAGATGTCAGCAGACATCGCCAAATTTCCTTAAAGGGCAAAATTACCTATAGTTGAGGGTCACTGGGTTAGAAGAAATAGTAGAGTTAAAAGAGCACTGGGTCATACGGTATTTCTATTTTTAGTTTTTTAAGGAACCTCTATACTGTTCTCCATAGTGGCTGTATCAATGTACATTCCCACCAACAGTGCAGGAGGGTTCCCTTTTCTCCACACCCTCTGCAGGATTTGTTTGTAGATTTTTTGATGATGGCCATTCTGACTGGTGTGAGGTGAAACCAGTGGTTTTGATTTGCATTTCTCTAATGATTAGTGATGTTGAGCATCTTTTCAACATGTACCCCAAAGTTCATTGCAGCACTACTTACAATAGCCAGGACATGGAAGTAACCTAAATGCCCATCGACAGATGAATGGATAAAGAAGATGTGGTACATATACACAATGGAATATATCCTCAGCCATAAAAAGAAACGAAATTGAGTTATTTGTAGTGATGTGGATGGACCTAGAGTCTGTCATACAGAGTGAAGTAAGTCAGAAAGAAAAAACAAATACCGTATATTAACGCATATATATGGAATCTAGAAAAATGTTACTGACGAACCTATTGTCAGGGCAGGAATAGAGACTCAGATGTAGAGAACGGACTTGTGGACATGGGAGGGAAGGGGAGGCCGGGACGAAATGAGACAGTAGCATTGATATATATACACTACCATGTGTAAAATAGATAGCTAGTGGGAAGCTGCTGTATAGAACAGGAAGATCAGCTCAGTGTTTTGTAATGACCTAGATGGGTGGGATGGGGAGGGTGGGAGGGAGGCTCAAGAGGGAGGGGTTATATGTATACGTACAGCTGATTCACTTTGTTGTACAGCAGAAACTAACACTACATTGTAAAGAAATTATACTCCAATAAAGATATTAAAAAAAAAAAAAAAAGCAGCAGTGGACTGGGAGAAAAAAGACCTAGGATTGAAATCTGGCTTTTTCCACTGACTGTTTTCTGCTTTTATTTAACCAGGAACAGAATTTAGAGAATGATGCATATAGTTATAGAGCTCTTCTAATGGGATTTATAAGAAATTTTAGATAATTCCCTGTGTTTATAAAACAGGACTTGATCTTTCAGGCACCAGAGAAAAAAGTGAAAATCCTAGTTCCCAGAATTAACATTTACATAGCTCACAGTTGAGTAAAATAAATACTAGACATCTTATGCTATTGGTAAGCTCACTAACTCTGTGTCCTTCTCTAAAGCCCAGTTTCCTTACCTGTAAAAGGAGGGGTGACTCCTTACTTCTCAAGTTTGTGTTGAATATCCAGTTAAGGATTTCCACCAGTCCATATATTGACTTTGTCATCCTTTAATATACAGTATTATAATGAGTTGTTTGTTCACAAGTTTCTGGCCCAGTATCTGATATATAGTAACAAGTGATAAACAATTGTCATGTGAGCGACTTATTTGGTGAATCTATGTTGTCCAATGTATTGGTTAATTTTCCTTCCTTTCTTCCTTCCTTCCTTCCTTTTCTTTTTTTTTTTTTTTTTTTTTTTTTTTGCAGTACACGGGCCCCTCACTGTTACGGCCTCTGCCTGTGCAGAGCACAGGCTCCGGACGCGCGCAGGCTCAGCGGCCATGGCTCACGGGCCTAGCCACTCTGCGGCATGTGGGATCTTCCCAGACCGGGACATGAACCCGTGTTCCCTGCATCGGCAGGCGGACTCTCAACCACTGCGCCACCAGGGAAGCCCCTCCCTTCCTTTTCACTGCTTTCCTTTTCTTTTCTCTCCTCTAAAAAAAATTTATACTACCAATATAACCAGAAGCCACAATTTTAGACAGGTTATGTAAGCAGCCATAATTTCTTATCTTTTTAGGGCCATCCACACTAAACAAAATTCTTCCTACAGGTGCTCACCAATTAATCGAATTCATATAACAGAACACTGAAACTTTTATCTGAACATTAAGAAGTTTATTTCAAGTGAAAATATCTTTATAAAGATTCAAGGGATGTATGCTGCTTAAATTTTTAATCAAGTGCAAGTGAGTGATATAAATTCTTTTGCAATGACCAATTTGGCCCAGGAAATCAACGAATCTCCCTCTGGCCTCTCTCTGAGGAAAAAAAAATACCCCCTTTGAACATTCTTGGCCAATGGTCATTTAATTTCCATTATTAACCATCCTTATGTCACGTTAAAGAAAAGTCTAAGGTCCATGAGTGGAGCAGCAGGGATATCCCAAGACCAAATCTGGCCTCCTCACTCTTGTCTCAGCTTGTAATAATATAAAAATTTAGAAAGATCAAGGCTTCTAAATAAGATGAGCTCAAGACAGACACAGGATCAGGGGAGAGCTTGGAACTGAGAATCAGAGGAACTTGTTGGAATCCCAACACTGCTACTTGCTAGCTATGGGATTCTGAACAGACAGAGCAGCTCTCTGAATCTCACTTTCCTCATCTGTAAAATGGGCATGATAATATATATGTTGCTTATGTGGGACAAAGCTAATGTAAATAAAAATCAAAGTGACCAGAAAATTGGGAGAAGAAATTCCATCACAGAAAACAAATGAATCAAGAGTTAACATTTGGAAGTATTTTGACTTGAGGTGGTTTATTTGGTCTGTTGGCTTGATTTTTTTGAGAATTTTTCCTTCAGGATAGAAAGAAAAACTTTAAGATTGACTCAATTCCTATACTTCTATTTAATGAGAGAGAAGGGGAGAAGAGAGAACAGGAGAGGAGAGATCCCAGGCTGATATCAAGTCTCGTGGCTTAGCACACAGCCTAGGGAAGGAAGAGTTTCTCCCAGCAGAAAAGAAAAAAAAAAAGTTTCCTAAAAATAATTTTGCCTATCTTTAAATAATTACAACCCTAGAGAAATAAAAGCATTAAGATGTATATACAGCCATACACAAACCTACAGGGTATGAGTCTTCTCTAACTCCATCCATCTTGGTTATGCCTGGTTAATTACAAACTTCTGGTTTGCATGCCTGGTTAGTGACATTGCCTGGTTAATTAGGAACTTTCCTAGCCTAGAAAAACCTGGTTAATTACAAACTTTCCTATCCTAGAAAAAACACTGTGAAGTGAACACAGGTAGAGGTATGGGAAATTAATTTTCATTATTTTCTTTTAGAGAATAGAATATTTGTTGAAGAGGGTCTCTGTCTTTCAAACACCTACAGCAAAGTGAAGAGGTTGGTGGTTTTCTGTTACAAAATCAAATAAATGAATCATTTAAAAGATAGTGTGCTCTATGGAAATAGAAATGTCTAGTCTCAGCTCTACCATCAAAAAACCAAGTGACTAGAGAAAACGTTTAGCCCTCTGTAATGGGTTTAATAGTGTCCCCCAAACTTCACATACACACAGAACCCCAGGATGTGATCTCATTTGGAAATAAGGTCTTTGCTGATGTACTTAGTTAAGGATCTTGAGATGAAGTCATCCTGAATTCAGGGTGGACCATACATCCAATTACTGGCATTCTTATAAGAAGAGGAGGGGACACAGAAAGACCCTGAGAGAAGAAGGCCATATAAACACAGAGGCAGAAATTGGAGTTTTGCACGTAGAAGTCAAGGAATACCAAAGATTGCTGGTAACCACCAGAAATTAAGAAAGAGGTATGGGACAGTTTCTCTTTTAGAGCCAGCGGAAGAAAAGAACCTTGTTGACATCTTGATTTCAGGCTTCTGGTTTCCTGAACTGTGAGAAAATAAATATCTGTTGTTTTAAGCAATGGAATTTGTGTTATTTTGTTACAGAAGCCCTAGAGGAAACGTACACCTTCCCTGTACTTTTATTATTTCATTTCTGTATGCTATGATAGAGCTAGACATGTATCTTAGATGCCCAACTACACTGTATTTGGGTTGGGATAACAATGGTTAAAAAGATAGACACATATGCATTAGGAATTGAGCCATGCAATTAGAAACTAAAAACAGCCTGAAAATTGCTTTGCCGGTGGCCAACACAAGGTGTTATGGGGAAATACGGCAACCTGGGAGGTGGACGGACGTGGGGTCCTGGGGCAGACAAGGAAAGCCTCCAAAGAGAGAAAACTAGACTGAGTTCTGGGAAAGTGGAGAAAGAATCAGCCTGGTGAAAAAGGCTATTTGAAAAGAGGACTTTATGCAGTTTAATATTTCAGAAGAGTTAAATGGTAGGAATGAGAACATGGGGAGATGACACTAAAACTGTAGGCAGAGTCAGGTCATGAGTGAAATACTGAAGTGTCTAAAGCTTTTCCTGAAAGAGTGTGCTTCAGTTTCCTCATCTGTCAAATGTGCTGATTGGACAAAGTCATCATTTTGCTTTCAGCTCTGGGCTTCTGAGAATCTAGGAATGTTAAAGTCCTTGCAAGTTGCCTCTGACACCTGGGTAAGTAAGATCTGTTCTGTTGATCAGCAATAATCATCAAGTAAGTTAGTGATATTGAAAAGTATATATAGTTAAGTGGTTCCTTAACCAAATTTAAAATGCGTTGCTGGGAAGTTCTGTACCAAAAATACTAGTTTAAGAAAACCAAGATCTGCGTTCTATCCCTACACTTAAGTTTATCCTTACACTAAGTTTATGTCTTAGTGAAAGTTACTTGTGATAATGGATCATGCAACTAAGAAGCAGGTTTTCTTTCTGTTTATGGATGTATATCAGGCTTCAATCACTTTCTGACAGGATGGCATGAGAGTAGTGACCATACGATCAATCTGAAGTGAGAGATTTAAAAGATCATTAAGGAAACTGAAGTGACATCTAACCCTGCTCCCCCAGCTCCCAACACACACACACACACGCACACACACACATTATGTGAGAGAAATCCCTTCAATTGGTCATTTTGGACTGTGTTCATCAAGTTCAAATTCTGTTATTGTAAAGGAAGATATTACAAATCTTGCTGTGGTGCAGACGAGTCTTTGGAACTGAAAAACCTGAGTCTGATCCACGCTATGCCATTTAGGAGTATGTCTCCTTGGAAAAAGTACTTAATGTCTCTGAACATCAGTTTCTCAGCTACAAAATGGGAATAATACATACCACATTAAACAGTGAGAATGATTCATAAAATTACATATCTCATCCATCTACTATAGTATTATTTAATACATTTAAATGTTTAATGGTACCTTTTAATTAGCCTCATCAGTTAGATTTTAATGGAAAATCTAATGGAATTTTTTAAAAAATCCTGGATCTTGGGTAACTTTTAATAAAGTATATTAAAGAAAATGTTTTATGGTCCTGAGTATACTCTTAGACCACTTCATACACTGAAATGATTGAATTTATGCTAGATTCTATGGAAACTTGTACAAAATTATTTATAATTCATTTCTACATAGTAGTGTATGCGGGTCATGCTGATTTTTTTCCAGTAATTTGGAGCCATATAAAACATCAGACCTACTAATACTAAAGTAACCAATTGCAACTAATAGTACATTTTCATCTGAAAAGGTCTAACCTTCCATGATTTAGAATAATTCATGAACATTTCATATCAGTATTCATTTATGTGGTAATGAGGACTGTTTTGAATGGCATCTGAAAGCATAGTGCAGAAGACCGGTCTTTGATAGAATTGGTTCCCATTCTAACTCTGCCACAATGTACTGGAAGAGTAAGTTAATCTCTTTGGTAATGTGAGGGTAACAAAGATCACTTCATATAGTTAATATGAGCATCAAATGAGATAATACACATGACAACACCAAGTTAAATGCCTTAGACAAAGGAAGTGACCATTGTTTTAAATAGTACATGTACCATATACAAGCCACTTCCAATCTTTTTGTGGACATAGGCTGTGTAATATGTAGGTAAAGGAAATAATACATTTGGACACCACATCACTGACCTATTTACACAGTCAAAATGCCTAGAACAATTGCTTATTCTTGGCTCCCATATTTCTTTGTGTAAACCTGGACAGTTCGTTCCAATATTATGTTCTTTACAGAGTAGAGTACTCTGTTGATGGTAAACGCTAAACACAATAGAACACATCTTATGCTATTTCTAGGTCTAAAAATATCTTACGACTCCTCAAATCAACTAGTCAAACAGAATGTGCAATCTATAGTGACATATGTTATTATCTATATCCTGAATTTCAGAAAATTCTTTTTTTTTTTCTCTTGACAAAGCAGCACTTTATTTATTTTTGCCACCCATCCACTATTTATCTGAGTTTTGTAAATTCCACACAAAGCCAAATGCCGGGCATCTAATGCACAGCAAGAATGTCTATCAGTATTAAACACATACACACACAGATACATACGTCTTTCCATGTCCTTGAAAAATTGACATAGTAGCATTGCTTATCTGAGAAAAAAAACCTGTGGCACTTTGTATAACTTATGTGTAATGGATAGGATTATATAAAACGCATGTGGCTTTTTTTCATTCCTCATACATTATAAAGAAATGGCATTATTACGGCTGCCCAAGGATTTCGCCTTAGTCCCACTCAGCCTTGTCCTTAAAAATTGAGAAGCCATAGATAAAATGTAATCTCTTCAGACATAGGAGTCCAAATTCTAGACCCCAAATATTCACTTGTTAGTTCAGTACAGGTGCATTGTAACAATGAATGATACCCTCTCTCATCTCATTATTCCTCCTATGGCACTAAGTACCAATTAGTCAGAGAAAATCTCCTTCATCTCTGATGCACTCTGGGTATGTTCTATGAACTCTGATCTCAGATCCTTATTCTGGAAAATGAGTATCATAATACTTTGAATGTTATTATCACGACAGTGACATTGAATAAGTGAATTTTGAAGCTCCTAGTACAGAACCTTTCACTCTTTCCCTTGAGCCTTTCTGGAACAATCCTAAACTTAACTGTGGCAGTTACTAGCAGAGTGGAAGGTGCTGGGCCTAGGACCAGGGAGATCTAGGTAAACTTTTTTTTCCTTATCATTTAATGCTTGTCAGACATGAACAAGTCACTTAATCTCTCTGAATTGTAGTTTACTCATTATAAGAATGAAAAAGAAACAATATCTGGTATAACTACCTCAGGGGCTTATTGAACCTGAATTAGAAACTAGATATTGAAATGATTTGTTAACTATGGAAAAGTATTCAAAGAAAATAGCTGGGCAGTTTATTTGGAGGGCTTTCCAGGCTGTTAAATGAGAAGAAGTAAGATGTGGGGAAGTATGTAAAAGATAATCACATTTTAAACAAATGATGACAAAATCATATGTGTGTAGATATGTTTTCTGTGTGTGGGTATGTCAGAGAGAGAGAGAGAGAGAGAGACATTTGTGTGATTACATCAGCATGGATAAATATTATCACATTGCTTACATGGGCTACTTAGTACTGGGGTGGTGAAGGAAGAAGAATGTTGGCAGTGGATCAGCAAACAAACCAATAAACTGACAAAAATATTTTAAGAAAATAAAGAAAAATCAAGATGTTTATATCCAAAATAAATATATGTGTATGATAGAGTCTATGTAAATTTATAGTGTATAAATATTTGTGTGCATGTTGTAGACATACAGTGAACTACATAAGGATGATCACCAAAACATTAATAGTAAACATCTCAGAGTAAAGCACAGTGTTTCTACTTTTTTCCTAAACATGTTCTGTATTTGATTTTTGCTAAATGAGCACATATTATTTATAAAATCTAAAATACACACATATTTTTATTGTAAAAAATAAAACAAAATCACTAACTAAATCCAGGGGAATGTTATCCATCACTCCAGGTATTTCTGACCTATGTGCAGTCATTTCCTATCCTTTTCTTATTGGAGACATTACTAGTTGATCTCAGCACTCTTATTTATCAAGGTTGGACACAGGCTCATGATCCTTCATACAGTGCAAACAGAAGCCTTTTCTAAATGATGAAAGGTGATCACACTGGATGAAATCAATTTGCCATCAAGGCTTAACTTCATTTCCTTGAAGGTATTGCCCTGGATTTTAATCTCTGCATCTGTATTGCATTAGCAAAATTTTACCCAAATGTTTACAAAATAAATGAATATTATATTAAGATTATAATGTGAACAATGTTTTCATAAGATTACAAAATAGTGTTATTAGGGAATAATTAAATAAAAATTTAATTGTTCACATATGCCAATGATTCTGTCAGGGAAATAAGACAGTAAAAGGATATTTTAAGCTTCTAAAGTAGAGAGAAAGATAGGACATGGACACATATCTGAAACTTGTGTGGCCATGATATCATTACCACAAAAGAAACAATGGGATATGTACTTATTGGCAAAAATAGATTATGACCTCAGCAAGACAATTTAAAAACAGATTTACAGCCTGCCTTTGCCCTTTAACTTTACGGTGGTTTTCCTGAAATAAATTTACCTCAGACTCATCTTCCTCATATATGAAATGGAGCTAGAGAAATTGCTTACCTCCTTTCAAAGACTGAACACACATGGAAGTGCTCTGCTAACAACTAAGGATAGCAACATGAATAATTGTGACATTAGAGGAATATTACAGCATATTATTTATATGAGAAAATGATATGCTAGTCATGATAAAACTTAATAAAGCAGTAGGTAATGTTTTGGAGAAAAAATAATTTCTGTATTGATAAACTATTTACTTTTGTTATTTTAGGTTAAGCATCCCCTAATTCTTTAAAATCATACTTGATTATGGATGATGGCAACTGCCTCTTGTCACTGCAATGAATGATTGTTGTATTGAATTGTGTGTTATGGGGGTGCGGGGAGAATTTGAAAGTTTTAAATTATTGTTTTATCACAATCCTTTGGAGGAAAAATTTCACCCTTTTGGAGTCTTCTATTACTATTTGTAAAATGGAAAAACATTCAGAGACATGGCATAAAATGATTAATAATGAAATCGGTTTAGGTAGTTTTATAAACAGACTAATTTCATGATAGCTGCTTAGATTCCTTTCCATCAGGAAACACTGTCTGGTAGCCACTGTCTACAAACCTTTGGTAAGTACTGCAGGGAATACTGTGGGAGGGACAAGATACTAAAAGAGGTTGAATCTGACGTAGTCTGTAAATGTCTCTATAAAGATAAAATCCATTGTGGCAGCTTAGATTTTAATTGTGTGACATCTATTCGCTAAGTGGTTACCTTTCACTAAGAATTGTGCTCCACATTTAAAATACATCCCCCAACCCATAAGTAAGACAGAGAGAACTGGGAGAAAATAAATGATGTGCTATTAGGACTGCACAAAATGCTATTATAGAAGGAATCACAAGGTCTATGGGAGTACAGAGGAAACCCTTCTCCTCCCAACACACACACACACACACACACATACACACCATCCCTATCTGTCCATATAGGAAAGGCTTTTTTGAAGAAGGTGATCCTTGAGCTGTGTCTTAAAGAAGAAGGCAACTAAATCACAGGGACAAGGAAACAAAGAATGAAGAGGTGATTCAAAGGAGAGACAGACATTTATTAGGTCAAATTTTGACTGCTCAATGCTCTACTGACTCCTTTTGAATACAATAGCTTCTGTAAATGAGGATCATTACAAATATAATATACATTTTTTATTATTTTGTCTCCCTATTCTTTTAGTTTTCTTTTCTTAATGAATGACTCGACAGAAACTCAAAAGCACTAAATGGTGCTGTCAGGATTGGAGCTCTATTCCACTTTAATCTCTCTTTCTTCTATTTTTCTTAAAATTAATGCTCCCTTTCCGTCTCTGCTACTTTCTTCTTCTCCCAGACATGTAATAAGAAACAAGTATAAAAATCTTAACTTTTTTATAGCATTAAGAATGGAATTGTAACTTCCCATACTTATTTCCGTTTCTCTTTAAGAACCAAGGAAAACACTTATATAAGAATTAATCATGGGAGTTGAGGAAGATGGCAGAAGAGTAAAAGACGCGGAGATCACCTTCCTCCCCACAGATACACCAGAAATAAATCTATATGTGGAACAACTCCTACAGAACACCCACTGAACGCTGGCAGAAGACCTCAGACCTCCCAAAAGGCAAGAAACTCCCCACATACCTGGGTAGGGCAAAAGAAAAAACAGAGACAAAGAATAGGGACAGGACCCGCACCAATGGGAGGGAGCTGTGAAGGAGGAAACGTTTCCACACACTAGGAAGCCCCTTCGCGGGCGGAGACTGCGGGTGGCGGAGGGGGTAAGCTTCGGAGCCATGGAGGAGAGCGCAGCAACAGGGGTGCGGAGGGCAAAGTGGAGAGATTCCCGCACGGAGGATCTGTGCCGACCCGCACTCACCAGGCCGAGAGGCTTGTCTGCTCATCCGCCGGGGCGGGCGGGGCTGGGAGCTGAGGCTCGGGCTTCGGTCGGAGGGCAAGGAGAGGACTGGCGGCGTGAACACAGCCTGAAGGGACTAGTGCGCCACAGCTAGCCAGGAGGGAGTCCGGGAAAAGTCTGGAGCTGCCAAAGAGGCAAGAGACTTTTTCTTCCCTCTTTGTTTCCTGGTGCGCGAGGAAAGAGGATTAACAGCGCTGCATAAAGGAGCTCCAGAGACGGGCACAAGCCGCGGCTATCAGCGCGGACCCCAGAGACGGGCATGAGACGCTAAGGCTGCTGTTGCAGCCACCAAGAAGCCTGTGTGCGAGCACAGGTCACTCTCCACACCTCCCTTCCTGGGAGCCTGTGCAGTCCGCCACTGCCAGGGTCCTGGGATCCAGGGAAAACGTCCCCAGGAAAACGCACGGTGCGCCTCAGGCTCGTGCAACGTAACGCAGGCCTCTGCCGCCGTAGGCACGCCCCACATACGTAGCCCTCCCTCCCCCCGCCCTGAGTGAGCCAGAGCCCTCGAATCAGCTGCTCCTTTAACCCCGTCCTGTCTGAGCGAAGCAGAGACGCCCTCAGGCGACCTACACGCAGAGGCGGGGCCAAATCCAAAGCTGAGCCCAGGGAGCTGTGCGGACAAAGAGAAAGGGAAATTTCTCCCAGCAGCCTCAAGAGCAGCAGATTAAATCTCCACATTCACCCTGCATCTGTGAAAAACCTGAATAGACAACGAATCATCCCAAATTGAGGAGGTGGACTTTGGGAGCAAAATATATTATTTTTTCCCCTTTTCCTCTTTTTGTGAGTGTGTATGTGTGTGCTTCTGTGTGAGATTTTGTCTGTATAGCTATGCTTTCACCATCTGTCCTACGGTTCTGTCCGTCCGTTTTTTTTTTTTTTTTTTCCTTAAAAAAAACTTTTTTCATTTCTTTCCTCCTTCCTTCCTTTCTTCTCTTTCTTTCTTACTTCTTTTTCTCCCTTTTATTCTGAGCCATGTGGATGACAGGCTCTTGGTGCTCCAGCCGGGAGTCAATGCTGTTCCTCTGAGGTGGGAGAGCCAACCTGAGGACACTGGTCCACAAGAGACCTCCCAGCTCCACGTAATATCAAACGGCAAAAATCTCCCAGGGATCTACATCTCAACACCAAGACCCAGCTTCACTCAACGACCTGCAAGCTACAGTGCTGGACACCCTATGCCAAACGACTAGCAAGACAGGAACACAACACCACCCATTAGCAGAGAGGCTGCCTAAAATCATAATAAGGCCACAGACACCCCAAAACACACCACCAGACGTGGACCTGCCCACCAGAAACACAAGATCCAGCCTCATCCAGCAGAACACAGGCACTAGTCCCCTCCACCAGGAAGCCTACAGAAGCCACTGAACCAACTTGAGCCACTGGGGACAGACACCAAAAACAACGGGAACTATGAACCTGCAGCCTGCAAAAAGGAGACCCCCAAAACAGATAAGCAAAATAAGACAGAAAAACACACAACAGATGAAGGAGCAAGGTAAAAACCCACCAGACCTAACAAATGAAGAGGAAATAGTCAGTCTACCTAAAAAGAATTCAGAATAATGATAGTAAAGATGATCCACAATCTTGGAAACACAATAGAGAAAATGCAAGAAACATTTAACAAGGACCTAGAAGAACTAAAGAGGAAACAAGCAACAATCAACAACACAATAAATGAAATTAAAAATACTCTAGAAGGGATCAATAGCAGAATAACTGAGGCAGAAGAACGGATAAGTGACCTGGAAGATAAAATAGTGGAAACAACTACTGCAGAGCAGAATATAGAAAAAAGAATGAAAAGAACTGAGGACAATCTCAGAGACCTCTGGGACAACATTAAATGCACCAACAGTCCAATTATAGGGGTCCCAGAAGAAGAACAGAAAAATAAAAGGACTGAGAAAATATTTGAAGAGATTATAGTTGAAAGCTTCCCTAATATGGGAAAAGAAATAGTTAATCAAGTTCAAAAAGCACAGAGAGTCCCATACAGGATAAATCCAAGGAGAACACGCCAAGACACATATTAATCAACTTACAAAAATTAAATACAAAGAACACATACTAAAAGCAGCAAGGGAAAAACAACAAATGACACACAAGGGAATCCCCATAAGGTTAACAGCTGATCTTTCAGCAGAAACTCTGCAAGCCAGAAGGGAGTGGGACATACTTAAACTGATGAAGGAGAAAAACCCACAACCAAGGTTACCCAGCAATTGTCTCATTCAGATTCGATGGAGAAATTAAAATCTTTACAGACAAGCAAAAGCTGAGAGAGTTCAGCACCACCAAACCAACTTTACAACAAATGCTAAAGGAACTTCTCTAGGCAAGAAACACAGAGAAGGAAAAGACCTACAGCAACAAACCCAAAACAATTAAGAAAATGGGAATAGGAACATACATACCGATAATTACCTTAAATGTAAATGGACTACATGCTCCCACCAAAAGACACAGATTGGCTGAATGGATACAAAAACAAGACCCAGGGCTTCCCTGGTGGCGCAGTGGTTGAGAGGTCACAAATCAAGCATTGGTAAATTTAAGAAAATTGAAATAGTATCAAGAAGCTTTTCCAACCACAACACTATGAGACTAGATATCAATTACAGGAAAAGATCTGTAAAAAATAGAAACATGGAGGCTAAACAATACACTACTTAATAACGAAGTGATCACTGAAGAAATCAAAGAGGAAATCAAAAAATACCTAGAAAAGAATGATAATGAAAACACAATGACACAAAACCTATGGGATGCAGCAAAAGCAGTTCTAAGAGGGAAGTTTATATCAATACAATCCTACCCTAAGAAACAGGAAACATCTCAAATAAACAACCTAACCTTGCACCTAAAGCAATTAGAGAAAGAAGAACAAAAAACCCCCAAAGTTAGCAGAAGGAAAGAAATCATAAAGATCAGATTAGAAATAAATGAAAAAGAAATGAAGGAAATGACAGCAAAGATCAATAAAACTAAAAGCTGGTTCTTTGAAAAGATAAACAAAATTGATAAACCATTAGCCAGACTCATCAAGAAAAAAAGGGAGAAGACACAAATCAATAAAATTAGAAATGAAAAAGGAGAAGTAACAACTGACACTGCAGAAATACAAAGGATCATGAGAGATTACTACAAGCAAGTCTATGCCAATAAAGTGGACAATCTGGAATAAATGGACAAATACTTACAAATGCACAAGCTGCCAAGACTGAACCAGGAAGAAATAGAAAATATGAACAGACCAATCACAAGCACTGAAATTGAAAGGGTGGTTAAAAATCTTCCAACAAGGGTTTCCTTGTTGGCGCACTGGTTGAGAGTCCGCCTGCAGATGCAAGGGACACGGGTTCGTGACCCGGTCTGGGAAGATCCCACATGCCGCGAAGCGGCTAGGCCCGTGAGCCATGGCTACTGAGCCTGCGCGTCCAGAGCCTGTGCTCCGCAATGGTAGATGCCACAACAGTGAGAGGCCCGTGTACCACAAAAAAAAAAAAAAAAAAAATCTTCCAACAAACAAAAGCCCAGGACCAGATGGCTTCACAGGCGAATTCTATCAAACATTTAGAGAACAGATAACACCTATACTCCTCAAACTCTTCCAAAACATAGCAGAGGGAGGAACACTCCCAAACTCATTCTACAAGGCCACCATCACCCTGATACCAAAACCAGACAAAGATGTCACAAAGAAAGAACACTACAGGCCAATATCACTGATGAACACAGATGCAAAAATCCTCAACAAAATACTAGCAAAAAGAATCCAACAGCACATTAGAAGGATCATACACCATGATCAAGTGGGGTTTATTCCAGGAATGCAAGGATTCTTCAATATATGCAAATCAATCAACGTGACACACCATATTAACAAATTGAAGAATAAAAACCATATGATCACCTCAATAGACGCATAGAAAGCTTTCGACAAAATTCAACACACATTTATGATAAAAACCCTGCAGAAAGTAGGCATAAAGGGAACTTTCCTCAACATAGTAAAGGCCATAATGACAAACCCACAGCCAACATCATCCTGAATGGTGAAAAACTGAAACCATTTCCACTAAGATAAGGAACAAGACAAAGTTGCCCACTTTCACCACTATTATTCAACCATAGTTTTGGAAGTTTTAGCCACAGCAATCAGAGAAGAAAAGAAATAAAAGGAATCCAAATTGGAAAAGAAGAAGTAAAGCTGTCACTGTTTGCAGATGACATGATACTATACATAGAGAATCCTAAAGATGCTACCAGAAAACTACTACAGCTAATCAATGAATTTGGTTAAGTAGCAGGATACAAAATTAATGCACAGAAAACTCTGGCATTCCTATACACTAGTGATGAAAAATCTGAAAGTGGAATCAAGAAAACACTCCCACTTACCACTGCAACAAAAAGAATAAAATATCTAGGAATAAACCTACCTAAGGAGACAAAAGACCTGTATGTAGAAAATTATCAGACACTGATGAAAGAAATTAAAGATGATACAAATAGATGGAGAGATATACCATGTTCTTGGATTGGAAGAATCAACATTGTGAAAATGACTCTACTACCCAAAGCAATCTACAGATTCAATGCAATCCCTATCAAACTACTGATGGCATTTTTCACAGAACTAGAACAAAAAAATTCACAATTTGTATGGAAACACAGAAGACCCCGAATAGCCAAAGCAATCTTGAGAACGAAAAATGGAGCTGGAGGAATCAGGCTCCCTGACTTTAGAGTATACTACAAAGCTACAGTATTCAAGACAGTATGGTACTGGCACAGAAACAGAAATATAGATCAACGGAACAGGATAGAAACCCCAGAGATAAACCCACGCACATATGGTCCCCTTATCTTTGATAAAGGAGGCAAGAATATACAGTGGAGAAGAGACAGCCGCTTCAATAAGGGGTGCTGGGAAGACTGGACAGCTACATATAAAAGTATGAGATTAGAACACTCCCTAACACCATACACAAAAATAAGCTCAAAATGGATTAAAGACGTAAATATAAAGCCAGAAACTAT
This sequence comes from Phocoena phocoena, assembly GCF_963924675.1. Lineage (NCBI taxonomy): Eukaryota > Metazoa > Chordata > Mammalia > Artiodactyla > Phocoenidae > Phocoena > Phocoena phocoena. The sequence continues at coordinate 52,131,146 of NC_089226.1, read as the reverse complement.
CAAACTCTTAGAGGAAAACATAGGCAGAACACTCCATGACATAAATCACAGCAAGATCCTTTTTGACCCACCTCCTAGAGAAATGGAAATACAAATCAAAATAAACAAATGGGACCTAACGAAACTTAAAAGCTTTTGCACAGCAAAGGAAACCATAAACACGAGCAAAAGACAACCCTCAGAATGGGAGAAAATATTTGCAAATGAAGCAACTGACAAAGGATTAATCTCCAAAATTTACAAGCAGCTCCTGCAGCTCAATAACAAAAAAATAAATAGCCCAATCCAAAAATGGGCAGAAGACCTAAATAGACACTTCTCTAAAGAAGATATACAGATTGCCAACAAACACATGAAAGAATGCTCAACATCATTAATCATTAGAGAAATGCAAATCAAAACTACAATGAGATATCATCTCACACCGCTCAGAATGGCCATCATCAAAAAATCTAGAAACAATAAATGCTGGAGAAGGTGTGTAGAAAAGGGAACACTCCTCACTGTTGGTGGTAATGTAAATTGATACAGCCACTATGGAGAACAGTACGGAGGTTCCTTAAGATACTAAAAATAGAACTACTATACGACTGAGCAATCCCACTACTGGGCATATACCCTGAGAATACCGTAATTCAAAATGAGTCATGTACCAATATGTTCATTGTGCTCTATTTACAATAGCCAGGACATGGAAGCAACCTAAATGTCCATCAACAGATGAATGGATAAAGAAGATGTGGCACATATATACAATGGAATATTACTCAGCCATAAAAAGAAACGAAATTGAGTTATTGGTAGTGAGGTGGATGGACCGAGAGTCTGTCATACAGAGTGAAGTAAGTCAGAAAGAGAAAAACAAATACCGTATGCTAACACATATATATGGAATCTAAAAAAAAAAAAAAAAAAAAAAAAATGGTTCTGAAGCACCTAGGGGCAGGACAGGAATAAAGATGCAGACCTACTAGAGAATGGACTTGAGCACACAGGGAGGGGGAAAGGTAAGCTGGGATGAAGTGAGAGAGTGGCATGGACATATATACACTACCAAACGTAAAATAGATAGCTAGTGGGAAGCAGCTGCATAGCACAGGGAGATCAGCTTGGTCGTCTGTGACCACCTAGAAGGGTGGGATAGGGAGGGTGGGAGGGAGGGAGACGCAGGAGGGTGGAGATATGGGAACGTGTGTGTGTGTATGTGTGTGTGTGTGTGTGTGTTTGTGTATAGCTGATTCGCTTTGTTATAAAGCAGAAACTGACACACCATTGTAAAGCAATTATACTCCAATAACGATGTTTAAAAAAAAAGAAGAATCATGCCTGAGGACAAAGGTAATGAAATGCCGACAACCGACCGTTCCTTATCTGGTCCAGAACCTAGCCAGTCCTTTCATTTTTGCAAAAATAAACATTACTAAGGAGAAAAAAAAAAATTATTCTCAGACTTCATAGCAGGATATCATGTAGTAAGAGGGATGAAGAAGGAAATATTCTCAGAGAATTTAAACAGTGATACAATGACGACTCAAAACAACACTCTATATGAGTGTTAGAGACGGCATCATGGAGAAGGTTCTATTTAAGACGGGTTTCGAAGGATAAGTAGGCATTTTTCCAGTTGGAGGGGGAAAGAGACACATTCTAGGCTGAGTGAACCTCATAAATAAAGAGAGCTGGGTGTTTTGAGTAAGGGGCCCTCTATGTTTGGAATGTAGAGCATGCATGGTAGGAAGTAGCATATGTGACAGTAGAGGAAGACAGCAGGACTGAGAATGTCCTAAATGTTATGTTAGGTGGGTTTTAATCAAAATATTGCTATGATCAGACCTGTATTTGGGTGAATGGGTTGGAAGAGAGGTCAGAGGCCAGTTAGGAATCTAATTAAAAGGAACAATAACAAGCGCTATGAGTCCAAGAAAACGCAGAGGAAAAAAGAGAAAGACGATTATTTCATTCAGACAGGTCAGCCATGACCCTGTTGCTGAGCAGCTTCCAGTTTAATTGGGAGGTAAGACATTATTATAGGAATTACTTCACTGCTATGTAGCATCTGATCCTTTCCTTCCCGGTATTACAGAAGTTGAGCAGAGGGAGATTACTTCAAAGAATATTCAGAAAGACAGACATGAAGGCTTCATTTCTCTTCTAGCCCAGTGGATGAGTATTAGTAATGGGATGTACTGGGTGACCGGCTCCCAGGGGAACAGAATCACGTGAAGGACCTTCACAAAGGATAGCTGTACCTCCTCTCTCTCTCTGCACATACACAGACACACACACACACATACAGACACACACATAGACATTCACTCTACGTTGCATCTATAACTGTTTTAGCGAAGTCTGAAAAGAACTTGTGATCTGTATCTTGATTCTACATTTACAAACTTTATAAACTTAAAATACCAACAGCAAGTTAACCCCATCTTTTGAGCCCTTATTTTTTCTCACTTATAAAAGGGGGTGACTGTACCTTTCTATCAAGGTTGCTGTGAGGATTTTTAAAAACCATTTATTTGATAACCCCTGGTGCAATCTAACAGACGGTAGGTACTCAGTATGTTTCTGTTTCTGTTTTCTTTCACCTTCCTGGGGGAAATCTTACAGATTTTTGGTCACCAATTCCACGGAAATATTTTTTTCCTACCTATGACAGGAAGGGGTAGAAATACAGCTGTTGGGTACAGTATTCTTGGATTTCATAGTTAGGGCTAATGCTTACTGAGTCCCTCCTACGTGCCAGGCACTGTGGCTAACCTCAGAGACAAAGGAACAGCTGAAAAAAGGGTACCATCCTCAGACAACGCACAACCAACTAAAAGGAAATAAATAATCACAGAGCATTAGGTACCAAAATAGAATAAAAATTCAGAATAAGAGTTTCTTACAAAATCTCCACTGGGTGTACAACCTCCATTAATGCATCCAGGAAACCTGTTGCTAGAGGATACTTAATAGTGGATGAATTCAGACTAAATATTGGATGCGGTCCAGCACCACCAAGAAATTCAGCCTGTGTGGAAGAAGTATTTTCAGACCAGAGAGCATGAATAAATTCCATTAACACCAAGTAAAAGCTGCATTTGAAAAACACGAAAGTACTGTGATCTGAGAGACAGTTATTATTTTTCCAAACTTAATTTTTTTCTTATTTTGTCTGTCTTTTCCCAGGATTAAGACTGACTTCTTTTTTTTTATCCCCACTTAGCTTTGATGGGGGGAGCTGCAGATTTTATAAACATATTATTTTCAATAATATATGCTCTCTCATATAGACAGAACTCTCAGTAAAATATATATGAGAACATTCCTTCCAGCCACTAGCTATGATTCATTTATTACCTAGTTGGTCAGGGTTCTTGGAAAAGAGAATGGTCATTTCTCTCAATACCCACTCCCACAATTCCCCAACTTTTACCTGTTTTGCTGGTTATAATGCCAATCAGAACTTATAAGACATTTTATCTTTCTACTCTCTCTCCTCCTACTCTCCAGTGATTTTATTCCTCCTCTGTCTACTATCCTGACTCAGTAGTTATGTGCTGGTATTAAAAGCAGAACAAATTTTGCTTGGAAATTTTGAAGTAAAATTCTTAGAAGGAAATTGAATGTTGGTGCTTATTTATAGCTACTATCAAGTCTTCTCAAGTAATTCTCTTTGATGTGACAGATATAATTCCAAAGGATTTTAAGAACATTCAAATTTTCAACTGCCCTTACATATTGATACAATACTATCAAGAATCTCACTGTGAACCTTCTATTCTGCCATAAATAATAAGCATGCACTCAAGAGAGGACAGAAAAGAAGGAAAGAAAATCTTGGAGGGGATCTGTAGTACTTTCTAAGGCCACAGTGTGATTTCTGATGCTATCAAAAGCTAAACCAAGGCAATTTTAAGATAAGAATTAGGAATCTGACAGTAAGATTTAGGAATTGACAGTAAGTCAGTTTGTTTTAATTTAACTAGAATTAGAATTAATAACAGAGGAAGAAAAAATAAGTAGGGGTTTGGGAATAAAGATCTCTATACTCTGGCTTTAGAAAGATACCATTCAATAATTATTATCACAAATACGCTAATTGACATTTAAGGGTAAATACAAATGGGATGAATATTTTGAATGTCACCACCACTTTGGATTAATAGTATAACTATTATGAAAAAAATATGCAATCTATAGTTTCAAGTAGGGAAAAGCTCTGTGTTTTGATTGAAAAATGTTAGAAATTAGGAAGTTTTTTTTTTTTTTTTCTCCTTATTGTTAAGTGTGTTCTTTTTTATCAGATTCTTTTCTAAACCAACTTTCTGAGATATTTGTGTAAGCCTCAAGTAAAATATGATAAATTAAAGTTATATAGCATAAACCTGAAAGGAGATTTTTAAATTTTACAGATAAGGGGAGTGAGATTTAGAGAAATGAGGTAACATTACTAAGGTCATGGAGACAGTTGGTGGCAAAACCAGAAGAGAAATGGACCTAATTTCATTACCGCAAAAAGACATTAAAGGCTTGGAATGCTCTTTTGTCTACTCATCCAGCCTGCTCCTGTGATATATACCCCATCCTCCTCCTTCCTCCATCACCACAGTAAATTGCAGTAGGATGTATTCACTGAAAAATAAGAGTAAGGAAGCTAAATTAAAAGTCAAATATTCCTGTTACTTTTTGATGCCCAGTTTTACTTAACTCATTCCGCAAGTGAAAGATTAAGGAAAAAAACATCTTTATAGTTAACATAAAACAGTTGTTCGAAATCTGAATACACAGCAAAATATGACGTTTACAAAACAGGTTTTATATGTCAATGAAAAAATAAGCCTCTAAGGAGCCTTGGCCAGTAGACATATTTTTCTTATTTTTGTTTCTTTCCTAAACTTTATAGATTGCATAAATTATTTCTAAGATGGTCTCATAAGAAACATTTTAGTTGAATCTGAACCCTTAGGCATGAAATGTTTTAAACCTCATAAAAGGATTTTTCCATTGATTTTTTTCTTTTTTGAGTGAGGAGTTAGGTGATGTAGTGACTCTTTTTCCTTTTGAGTCTTTGGAAGGAGTGGTAGGTGAGTTTGATAAAGTGCATGTACCAAGGACCAGCTGGAGACACTATGTATGTCCTGAATGCCCAACACGTAACAAGGTAGACCCTTAATCAGAACCCACTTTTTGCAAAATCATAAAGTAGCTTGGCTTCTTGCCTTTATTGCTCTGGAAAGTATCATCATCTATTGCCATATTTTTCACTTGGAAGAGTCCATAGGCACAGTAACAGGATAACCCACTACACATTCATACCCAAGGCTCCTCAAATCCAATGTGTCCAAATGCATACATTCCCCCTACCCCCAATTTTCCATCTGGTCCTTCTATAGTTTCTAATATATAGTCTAACCCTACCAGACATTCTAGAAATCAACAGCCTCTTTAGGTATTATCCTTTCTTCCAACCACCACTACTTTAGTGCAGGACTTCCTTGAACTTTATCTGGACTAATATATAGATTCTTCTACTTCTCTCCAACCCACACATTTTTTTTCATACAATTATTCTGCTACTGATGTAAACTATTTTTAAGTTAAATCTGTTCACAAACTACCCCAGTTTATAATCATTAAACAACTTTCCATCATCTGAAGTTTAATTTCCAAAGCATGTCCCATGAAATACCGGTCACTGCTCTACAACAAAAAAAGTAAACTCAAAACAAAGCAGGTTTCCATTGTCTAATAAATTTGGAAATGCTGTAGATTTATCTCTTTTAAAAATTGGTATGTCAAAAGCATTGAAAAACTGAGCCATACAGAAACCTACTTAATTCTGTTTGGTGTAAGTTTCTTATGACCAGGTCTACATACACATGTTTAGCTTATTTTTGTGTTGCCTCACCATTGTGTTTTTGACTATACTTTCTGTATCTCTTTATCCCCATAACCTATAATGCCTGGTATACACTATTCCCAATAAATGTGTGGTGACAGAATGGGTGAATGGATTAATGAATGATACACTGCTTGACAGACTGTCATCTTGTTTTACTTTAGATAATGGGGCAGAAAAGCTCTACAGCCTAACTTTGCTTAAAAGAACTGTCCATGCAGAGATACAATAGCAAGTGTCCGTGGCTTTCTGTTCTGTTTTCATTATACCCAAGGGAATAGTGACTCTTCACACCTGAGGTTTCTAGTAGTGAAGGGATTCAGAAGCCATGAGAAGGTCATATTTGGAGCCTTTCCATTGTAGAAAAAGAGGGAGATAGCAATTTAAGCTTTGGTCTTAAAAACTTTACTCTCTGGAGAATTTGCCTCTGCTGACTCCTCCTCCTTTTTTTAATGCAAAGATGTGAATTCCTCATTTGAGAAGACTTCATATTTCACAGTATTCAGAATAATTCCTTAAGCTCAAGGGATTTTTTTTCTTTTAATTTTTCATATAGCTGTTTGGCTCTTTTAAGATTACTTATCCCTTGTGGGATAAAAATGGCAAAGATGACTATGGGTCAGTGAGAATCTGTAGAACAGACCTTCATGGAAAGAGGTCTCTGAAGTCTGGGCAAGGTTGTTCCAAATTTCTTTTTATAATACTCATTTGTTAGTTGGTTGCTTAACTAATATAATAGGGCCCAGGTATTGAGACTCTTAACACAAATAAGTTGTGTTTATTTTTCCCATTATTCCCATTATTATAATATTCACTTTTTAAAGCTTTGGGGAATAGAACATACACTAGATGCCATAGGAAATAAAACTGAGTGCTACTGAGGCTTCAAGGAGACCACATGGAGAACATTGTCTCCATATAAGGATTCTGATAAACAGGAGATAAGACATTCGACATAAGCTTCAAACACTGATGAAAAACAAACGCTAAAAAATAAAGGACTTCCCTGGTGGTGCAGTGGTTGGGAGTCCGCCTGCCGATGCGGGGGGCATGGATTCGTGCCCCGGTCCGGGAGGATCCCACGTGCCGTGGAGCAGCTGGGCCCGTGGGCCGTGGCCGCTGGGCCTAGCGCGTCTGGAGCCTGTGCTCCATGGCAGGAGAAGCCGCAGCGTGAGAGGCCCACGTACCGCAAAAAATTAATTAATTAATTAAAATTTATGAATAAACTGCCAAAGTCTAGAACAGCAGAATGGCTAAATTGGGTCAGGGCGGAGCCTGAGTTGGCTATTAAATATATTTGCTAGGCATTGACAGTAAAAGGAGGACTGATTACATGAGTTATAAGAGAACTGTAATATGATTATTGAATGAAAACTTTTTCAATATATGATGAATACCCACCTAACATGACCATGATGATTAGAGCAGAAAATACTCCTTGAGAACTGGAGTGAGAGAAGCCTATAACGTTGTTGTCCTTGTTGTTGTTTTAAGTAAATTAATATTTAGTACAAATGATTTTTTATAAAAGAAGGTTATTCTTGGAGAAAAAAAAATTACTCATTTTCACCCTTGACTCAATGATTCTTTGCTTATTTGTCTGTTTCCCTCATATTCAGGGTTACAAATATAGATTTTAAAGGAATACTACGGGGCTTCCCTGGTGGCGCAGTGGTTGAGAGTCCACCTGCCGATGCAGGGGACGCGGGTTCATGTCCCGGTCTGGGAGGATCCCACATGCCGCGGAGCGGCTGGGCCTGTGAGCCATGGCCACTGAGCCTGCGCTCCACAACGGGAGAGGCCACAGCAGTGAGAGGCCCGCATACCACCAAAAAAAAAAAAAAAAAAAAAAGGAATACTACTACTACTAATAGTAATAATATTTATATTACAAATATTATTTATACTTTGATTTCAGACAAGACGATCCCAGAGTTAGTGATTTTTCGAATGGCCCAACTCAGTGTAGAAATTTCTTTTTAAATAACAAATACCACCACTATATCTTACTCTCTCCACAATGTGTCACTCATTGCCTAAGTACCTCACAGATGCTTCTATTCCTTATGATAATCCTCTATGGGAGGTATTATGAGTCAGCCTCATTTATAACAAACCTAAAACTCAAAGTGATTAAGTGACTTTCACAATGTCATAGAACTAGTATGTTTCAGTCTTGCTAAAAGTCAGTGTTCTGCTTTCTAACCAAGATGTCTACATTTTTACACTGAGAGATTATCATCCTACCTCTACCTATATATTTCCAGGATTAGGAAACTTTCTGTGTACTTAGTCTGATTAATTGTCAGATAGTCTGATCAGCAGTTTCTTTATTGCTAATTAAAATTTCAGCTTCACGTCAGTTAGATTCAATGGGTTTTTCCAAAGATTCCCCCTTCCATAGACAGTCTATCATTCTCTGAGGAGAATTAAAGCACTACAGTATTAAATACACTAAGTAAGAAGGTAACTATTTTTGTTTGCATTGTGGACTTGAACCAGGCCATAATGTGTCATGGCCCTAACCCACTGGCTCTTCAGTCATAGGTATATGACAGTAGTGTTATTCACAACGTGAAAACTCTGGCGAGTTCAACCCCACATGTTGCTCTCATACTTAGCATATTTTTATGGGCTAATTAAGGGCCAATTAGGTCCTTGAGCTTGCAAGTGATTTTAATAGGTCATTTCATCAGACATCCCATCTGATTCTTGAGAAGTTTCTAGAAATGCCTTACAAGTGAATGTAAATATCTACACTATAGAATGTACACACAGGGGTGGAAACCCTGATTCTGACTACCCTGTGTTGGACTGGGAAGAGAGGGAATTTAATACATATACCCAAACCATATGGTATTGATTTTCTAATTTTATATGTTAACAGAGTCAAAACAAATTGATGCAAGTTGCACGTCTCGGTAGGTTTTATGCAAGTGTTTGAACCTAGATCTAACTGGCTCTTTCTTGTACAACACATTATCTAACAAAACAAAACATAAGCAAATCATTTTGCTGATTACTTCTGTCACACAGACTCCAAATGAGGGAAGGCTTTTGTTTTTTAAGTTGTTGGTTTTGTTTTTTATCTCTATGTATTGGTAAGCTGGAATGAATCAGTGGCTGACTAACGCCTGAGTGTCTCCAGAGAACTCTGAATGTTTGACTGATAAAGTCAACATATAATGGATGGGTTTAGAAATATAAATAGCCTTGTAAAGGAGAATGAATTGTTCCTAAGCTAGAACAAGACTTGACTCATTGGTATTAGCTAAGCTAAAGAAGAAGAAAAAAAAAAAAAGTGTCAAGAGAAAATAAGTTGTCAGCAATGGCAGCTCAGAAAAATGCAAAGAGAGGAAAACCAATGTTAGTGGTGTGTATCTGGACAGTGTCCAAGGAAAGAAAAATTGAACCTGGATCATGTGAGTCTTGTCTCGGGGAAACTCAGTGCTCCTCTGCAGTCCAAGACCCTCTTGTTAGATATAGCCCTTCCTAGTATAGCCCTTGACCACTAAGAGTGGTCAAGTTTGAAGACTGATTTGACCAGATTTTCTAGGAGATAGAGTTTGGTTTAAGAATAAGTCTTTATCAGGGTAAATGCCTCTTCTATACTTCTTTGAAATAATTTTCTTCGTAAAAAGCTAGCAAGACAGTCCTGGGTCATGGGACTACTGATTTACCTCAATGGGCACCGAAGTCCAGCAATCTCTAGGCTTTAGGAAAAACTGTCTCCTTCACTATGGATAGTATATCCAAAATTATCTGTACCTTGAAATTGAAGTAATATGACCTGAGATTTAGTAGAGATTTAATTAAAAGGCCAGAATAGACCACTCTACCTACTTGGATGCTAGGCTCTACATTGCTGCTAGCCTATTACATTAACTAGGGTGACAAGATTATGGTGACAAATAAACCTATAGCTGTTGTTAGCGCAACAAAACAGACGTTTGTTGCTCATATTACAGTAAAGACTGTTTACAGTTTGGTAGAAGCAGGTGGTGGTAGTGTCTGTACATGATGGCAGTGTGTGCTCTCTTCCCTACATAGTCATTCATGAACCAAGACTATGGCGGCTCTGACATCTTTAATTCATAGCTCCCAACATTGCCCTTGGAACCATCTTCTTCCCCAGGTTGAAAGGAAAAATAACTCATAAAGGAACACGTGGAAGGGTTTTATAATTATGCTTATAATTGGTACATGTTATTTTCATTCATAGTCTAATTAGCTATAACTCAGTCACATGACCAATCTAACTGCAAAGGACAATGGGAAATGTAGTCTGCCTCTATGCCCAAGGAGAAGAGGAGAAAAGATTTTGCCAACACCATTCACTGACAACTAGGCAGAAGGATTTCTACTCGTGGAACAGCTAAGATCACAGAAGGACTAAACTGGGGTTGAGTAAATAATTTTCTCAGTTACTCCTAAATTGTTTCATGTGTGCGCACGCGCGTGTGTGTGTGTGTGTGTGTGTGTGTGTGTGTGTGTGTGGTGTCTGTTGCTGTTCCAGCATTTTCCCCTTTATCACCCTGTTCTTTCCTCTCCGGTAAAACTTATTAGAAAAGACACAAGTTTTAGAGTGAGATGATCTGAGATTGAAAGCCAGCTCTTTTGCTTTCCAGCTACATAACCTCATCAAGTTTTAGTTTCCTCATCGGCAAAATGAGGATAATGTCTAGGCTGCTGGAAGGCCAATCTGGGATGAGATCTGATGTTGGGTGACTCTGTGTTTTGGACACATCAGCTCATGTTAGAACAATCTGGTCACTAGACAAGTGGGGAATAACGTCTTTGGTTTTGATTGAAAAGAATCACTTGAAATTTCCAATCTTTTGTTTTTTCTTCTTGATTTTTTTCCCTTTCATCAACTATATTAAGATATACTTTATCTAAAATAAAATTTACCAATTTTAAGCATGCAATTTGATACATTTTGACAAATACATACAGCAGTATAACAGCAGTCATAATAGAAAATATTTACAACTATTTCAATTAACCCAGATCTTCCCTCATGCTCTTTTGCAGTCAGTACCTACCCTTCCACCTCTGATCCCTGACAACTATTGATCTGATTCCTGTCACTTTTCCTTTTCTAGAATGTCATATTAATAAAATCGTAAAGTTTGTTTTATGTCTGGCCTCTTTAACTTGGCAAAATGCTTTTGAGATTTGTCTATGTTTTGTGCATATCAATAGTTCATCCTTTTGTTGCTTATTCTCTTGTAGAGATATACCAAATTTATTTATGAACACTAGTCACAAGTTGATGAAAATTTGTGTTATTTTGGCTTTGGCTAATATGAATACATCTGCCCTGAACACTTGAGTGTAAGTCTTTGTGTGGACATATGTCTTAATTTCTCTTAGGTAAGTACCTAGGAATAGGACTGCAGTACCAGCCTTGCTTTGTATTGTTGCTGGCTAATTTATATGTGTCTGTTAATCTGACTTCCTTTATGATTCCATACTGGGGAGTAAAGTGCTTTGCACAAAAGGAAATAAATGTTGATTACTGAAATGGGGTAAACCCCTCTTTAATATTTCAGTTGCTTTTATACATAAAGCAATCTCTCAAGTTTGGTCAATGTGGACTTGACAGAGAAATAGCAATATAAAAGCTATGCTCAGCTAAGTTTCTTCCACGTATTAAGCACTAAGCTACAGTTGTAACGACAGCAGTGACAAGTATTTAAGCCTCAGTAACTCTACCACAGAGATATTTTCATATCATTTTTTAACATGTGGCAACTAAGATATAGAAATGATTAGATTTGCCCAAGGTCAGCAGTTAAGAAGGGATGCAGACTGGCATTCAAACCCAAATCTACCTGATTTCCAATCCCATACATTTCCCATTTGTCTTAGTGGGCGGCTATCACAGAATACCATGGACTAGGTGGCTTATCAAAACAGAAATTTACTTCTCATAGTTCTGGAAGCTGGGTAGTCCAAGATCAAAATCAACAGATTTGGTGAACGACTTCCTGGTTCATAGACAGTCTTCTTTTTACTGTGTCCTCACATGTAGGAAATGGGTAAAGGATCTCTCTGGAGTCTTTTCTATAGGGGCATTAATCCCTAATTATCTCCTATAGGCCTTACTTCCAAATATCTTAACATTGGGGTTGAGTTTCAAATATGAATCTGTGGGAGACACAGACACAGACACATTCAGCCCATAGCATCACCGATCTATGTTTTTGAGTCTGTAAAATTAAGAACAATTTTCTAGCAATGGGCATCCATTTATAGTTCTGTCTATAAGAAGGACCATCTGGCTGCCTGGTGGCTCTTCTCTTCTTAACAGGCATCCTTCTACTTATGACAGATCACACAGGACAAGTATTGCCCAGAAATACTTTCTGTATTACATAAAGCCCATTTGGACCTTTGAGAGTTATTTTCATAAGACTCTTTTTCAATACAAGATAAAAAAAAAAAAACAGATATACTTGGTGTTTTAAATAAATATTATTATAGTAGCCCTGACATTAGAGAGGTTTCCTAAAAGTTAATCACCACCCCAACAAGGCAAGAGAATCTCTTCCAGTGGACAAACCCCTTAACCAAAATCAAGCCCTAAAACTGCTCCTAACATGTTTTTCCCCTTCTTTGTATGTGTACCAAGCTGACTCTAGAACACTGAGCCTCGACAGCATTTGGGGTCTAGGCAATGACAAAAAGACAATGATGGGAGTACTGTGGATATTTTAAAGTGCCTGATCTTTATAAACAACATTAAAATCTCTTAGCTGTTTTATCTATGTCTTGAATACGAGCCAAGAATAGTGTTTTGCTCATAAAAAGTAATTTGAATGACACCATCTCAGACTTATTCAATTATTTTCTGTCAATAAGAACTTCTTGTTGCTGCAATGGCCAAGGGAAAGATTACGCACATAGCATTATCGGGTTATTTCATAAAATAAATTCAACTTTTGAAAAAATTCCATTAAGTTATTCAATGTATGATTTTTTACTAAGCAGGGTGAGTGGTCTAAGGAAGCAAGATTAGGGTCATTTGACTAGTATTTGAGGCAATAGTTGGAGGACATTATAATTTCTTTATTACTTAATAAGTCAATTTTTTTTGCTTCTTCCTCCCTATTCTTATAAAATATACTTAAAAGTTCTTGTAAAAATTATCAGAAGAGACACAGTCTTTGGAGTAGGATGATCTGGGATTGCAGGCCAGCTCTTTCACTTTCCATCTACATGATTTCTTCAAATTTAGTTTTCTCATCAGCCCAATAAGGGCAATAATATCTACTTACAAGGCAGTCGTGAGAATTAACTGGTTGTTTATGCCACTGCCATGGTTGCCAGTATAGAAGGAAAACAAGTTTAGGTGGGGAATAGAAACTCATCCTTGTGATAAGCTCTGGTGCCTGTGGGAGAGTCATGAAATACTTAAAGATAGTGGGTATGTGGGGCAGAGCTGAGCAGCCAGATCAGAGGCATAGAGATTTGAGAGCCAGATATGGATGACTTCTGAAGTACAGCAAAGTGATAGATTTGCCCAAGAAGCAGATGTAGAGCCACAAGGCTCTGGGTGGATAGGGCAGGAACCTGGAGAACACCAGCATGTTCAGGAATGAGCAGTAGTGCCTCAAAGGCAAAATACAGAAGAAGATTTCAGAGAGAAAATACATACCACGGTCTCCTGCATTTTGGAGAGGTGGAGATGCTGTACTATGCTCTTTTTATGAGGCTTTTGTTCAGATGATTAAAAAAAAAAAAGAATACTTGAAAAGAGCATTGGAGAACACCATGGGAAACCTATAATTGCCTAAACATCCAAGTTTTTGAAGATATTGGTGGCAGCTGGTGGAGCAGCCTTTTCTTCTATTCTCCAGTTTAGGGGGAAATGCTGCCAACAATGTCTTGCTGGCAGAGGGACTGATCTGAATGTTCTCCTTTTAGAAGAGGCCGCTTTGGGAGCAGAGTGGGAAAGAGAACACCAGGACTGTCTGACAATAAAGGCTTCATCCCTGGATTGATCCAGCTTCTCTCCTGGCTCCATTCAACAAGGATCCTACTTACTGAGCACCTATCATATAATGCATGGGCTGGGCAATTAGGGTAAAAATATAAATGAGACGCAATCTTTTCCAATGAAATTGTACAGTCTTGTGCAAGATAGAGCCATGCCGATTTACGAGGATAAATGTAAAAGCGAATGCCTAATTCCAGGCCTCATCCTAAATTTCTTTATATTTTCTTGCACTTTTCATTCTGTTTCAGGCAATATTTTGTTTGCATCTATCTTGTGACAAAGGTATTATTATCTCCATTTAGAGATGAGCAAATTAAGCAAAGTTAGTTTAATTTTCCTGGGACCACAAAGTCAAAAACGCATAAAGGTGAAATATTAGCTGGTTCCTTTCCGTTGCAAAGTTCAGTTTTTCATATGACATCTCGTGCTCACACTGGAATTATAAATGCAGAAAATTCATCACAAAGTGTTAAATGGGAATGCACTGTTCACCTCTGAAATTCAAGAGAGATAGAGAGAGGGTAGGGAGAGAAAAGGGAAGAAGTCAGGAGGGAAGGATAAAAGAGACACAGAGTAAAATGTAGAAGGAAAGAGAATGAGAACAAGCAGAAGGAGTGAGGGAAGGAAGAAAAAGGAACTAAGAGATACAGAAGATAATGCTTACCTGAGCTAAACATCACTTCCCAGACAATAATACTTTTAAGAATATTAAAAAATTCAGCCTCCAGAAAGTGAAAGAAGATTATTACACATTAGGGCTTCTTCAAAGGGTGACTAAAAGCTGCATAGTTAATAATCAAGGAAAGCAGGAGAAATAAAACTCAAATGGAAAATAGAACCAAAGATAAAAAGCAGATTATATTACTAACACAAGGACTTTGAAGCAAAAGCAGAATATATATAGACCTGCAGGCTGGGAAATGAAGAGAGTTTTTTCCATGGTGTGCAGATGTATAATATGAATGTAGATGCACATGGATTGAATAATTTGCCTACCCTACCTCTATCTCAGCAACTGCAAAATGGGGTCGAAAGATGTGGAACCTGGAAACTTCACTTGAGCCTTGTCCTCACCTCTTATCCCATTATTTGGGGGAAAAAAAAAAAAAATACATATATATATATATATATATATGTATTTTTTTTTTTTTTTTTTTTTTTTTTGCGGTACGCGGGCCTCTCACTGTTGGGGCCTCTCCCATCGCGGAGCGCAGGCTCAGCGGCCATGGTTCACGGGCCCAGCCGCTCCGCGGCACGTGGGATCTTCCCAGACCGGGGCACGAACCCCTGTCCCCTGCATCGGCAGGTGGACTCTCAACCACTGCGCCACCAGGGAAGCCCTTGGGAAAATATTTTATATGAACCTCGGGTCCTCAACCTTAAAACTGAAACAATTAACTTATCTTCCATATCTATAAAGATTGTTCTGATCCTTTATCTTAAAATGAATTGAGATAGTAGTGGCATAATGGTTAAGAACATGAGCTTTGGGATAAGTACCCACGTTTGAATTCAGGCCCTGCTATTTAATACTAAGCAAGCTATTTCACTTCTTTAAGAATCATTCCCTTACCTGTAAAATGGGGTAATAATAGTACCCAACTTATGAGGAAGTTACGGGGATAGTTTGAGAGAATGTATATTATGTGCCTTGCATAGTACCTGGTAAGCAGCAAGTTTGCAATCAATGCTATTTGATGGTTGTAATGATGATGGCAACAGTGCTCTAGACACAATGGCAGTGATAATAATGATGCCTAAGGTGGTGAAGACGTAATATGCTTTGGGAAGCCTTCCCTTCCCCTTTCCTGATCCCTGGAGATAGGAATGCCCTCCTCGATGTCACTATAAGACTTTGAACATACTCCACTGTGGATCTTATTATTTACATGATCCTGTTGTCACCAAATTTTCTGCCTTTCTTTCCCACTCATCTATGAGCACCATGAAGTTCTAAATTAGTCTTTCCTGTTCCCTCATTGCCTTGGACACAGTAGACTCTCAAAGGATACCTGTAGAACAGCTTAATCAACTGAGAAAAATCCAGAGAGCACACTGTAAACTCTAAAGCAGTATAAGAATACTCACAAGTATTAGTATAGGTGTTTATATAGATTTTTGCTCCTGTTCAATTATTCTTCCAAATAATAAGCACTCTGTGTGTTAGGAAGGTGTCCAATATCGCCATACCTGTGACTATGAAAACAGCTGCTCTTTGTTTGCTACAAAAGCAAAGTAGGAAGAAATCAACTTGAAGGCATTTAACACACCACAGAAGAATAAAAATTCAAGCAATATAAAACTTGCTGACAAAAGAGTGGTCATAGAAGAGTGGCATTAGCATCTCCTGGGATCTTATGAGACAGGCAAAACCTCAGGTCCCACCCCAGACCTACAGAATCAGAATCTGCATTTTCACCAAATCCTCAGGTGATTCCTACACACACTGCATTTGAGAAGACCTGCTCTACATCCTTGGGCACACGAAGTGGAGCAGGCGGTAAGCCCTTTATTCTGGACCCTCTTTAGGAAAAGGCATGTGATGAAGAAGAAGGAAACAGATGTTTACAGATCACCTATTATGTACCCAGCTCAGAATCGGTGTCTTGATATGAAAGTTACTTTAATCCCCCCAGAAGTTTCGTAAAATTTGTGTTGTTATCATTCTTTTTGTTGCTGCTCAAAGATGATAAATCGTGTAGCCAACACAATAAGCAAGTGGCAAAGTTTGAATTTGACTTGACGACTCTACTTCAAAGCCAGTTGTTATAGGAAGCTGGTAACCAGCTCATCAAGCCCTACTTTGGTAAACTTGCTCTCAAGTCTCCAAAACTCCTTTCTAGCACCATGAGAGACACACTTTTACCTCTATCTGAAGTCATGGAACACAACTTTCTTAATGTTCAGTCTTTGAATTTAGGCAGAAATGGGTTAAAATTCCATCTTCCCTTCTTCATTTCTATGGAACACTGGGCATCATCTAGCATTCATTTACCTAAACAGAAATAACACTGTTCAGGAGGAAATTTTTCTCCTCTACCTTTTAGGTTCTTCTAAGAATTAAATTAACATGAGACAGATTAAAAGGACAGAATCAAACAAAAGTCTAATAACGTGTATACTTGGGAGAGACCCAGGAGAACTGAGTAACTCACCAAAATGGCCCAAACTCTCACCTTCAATACCATCTTCAGCTAAAGACAAAGGAGGATGTTGGGGCCAGTGGTTTGGGACCTTAAAGGGGGAGAAGGCAATTCACATGAAGATCGAAAAGCAAATATGTAGTAAACAAATGTTTGTGGGGCCATGCAGAGACCATGCGACACAGAGTGGACTCTGATCTCTAGGCCTTGCTGAGTTTGCCCACCACACGTGGCCATTACTCTTTGCAGAAGTCTCTAGTGATAGCTCTATTCCTGGAACAGGTCCTTTATCTAAAGGGAGGTGAAAAGAAAGACTTCCTGAGTCTTTTTGGTCTTGGTTGTTTTCAGCTCGAAATAATCCTCATACCAGAGACACTATTTTAAAAAATAAAGTTATTTATTTATTTTTGGCTGCGTTGGGTCTTCGCTGCTGCATGCGGGCTTTCTCTAGTTGTGGCAAGCGGAGGCTACTCTTTGTTGCGGTGCACGGGCTTCTCATTGCGGTGGCTTCTCTTGTTGCGGAGCATGGGCTCTAGGCACACGGGCTTCAGTAGTTGCAGCACGAAGGCTCAGTACTTGTGACTCACGGGCTCTAGAACGCAGGCTCAGTAGTTCTGGCGCACGGGCTTAGTTGCTCCGCGGCATGTGTGATCTACCTGGACCAGGGCTCAAATCCGTGTCCCCTGCGTTGGCAGGCGGATTCTTAACCACTGTGCCACCAGGGAAGCCCCCCCAGAGACATTTTGAGGTGGAAAATTGTACTGCCCTACAACCCCTACACCAAAAGACTGCTACCAAGTCTTCATACTGTGTGCATAAAGCACTTGACACAGTCCCTGTGAACTGCTCAACAAATGCTAGGTGCTACTCCAAATAAATAGCTTATTTCTCAACACACTATTCAATATAAATAATACCCCAAAAAAGTCTTGAAGTATTGCTTATGCCTATGTTCTTTTGGTCAACAGTTAGCTGTTTCATGTACTTGTATATTTCAAAAGGGCCTCATAACAAAGACTGTATATCTAATTCCAAACTCATGATTTTCCCCTGCCTTCTCCCACTACGGCTTGAGACGTCTTTGTCAAATCAATTATTACACTTATTGTAGTTAATTTTTACTCTCATTGCACTCTGACTTCTTTAATATTAAGGGCTGCCTTTTATTCATCTTTTGAATCTCCGGTCCCTAGCACAGTGCCTTGCAGGTTGAAAATATTACGTGATTTTTATGATATTTGTCTAGACATGTTTTGTGGCTCAATCTTAGTGAGTTCAGAGAAACACCATTGTTAGTTGTCCCAGAGGGAACTGCCATATTTACTTTAAATCTTGCATTCGGTAACTTTACAAACTATTCTGTTTGAGAAGCTAGACTGTCCACCTCAGAGTCTGGATTTATTATTAAAATGGTGCTATATTTATAAAATTCCTTTTTATTTTAAGACTGAAAAAGAAAAATCCCACTTGTGAAATAATACTGGTTTGCCAGGCCACAGGTAAATAACAAGATCCTCTGTAAATCTTGCTCTTTGGTATGAGAAGAGTAAGTATAAGGAATAGAAGGAGTTGCCATTATGTTAATTGAAATCTCAGCTCTTTTGCAAGAAAGTCATACCTAATGATTATTTGACAAGGATTATAGTTTCCCCTATCTGTTGCCATTAGTTGATTAATAATATAGTATGAAGGCTATTAGTTTGGTTAGTCTCCGAGTAAAACTTATGTTGTAAATCCTATAGAGCTGGATCTCTGCTCTGAGTCCATGATTTAGCCCAGAGTCTTCTATTCCACAGGGAGGTTACATGCAAAATGTGTGAAGGTTCAGCATATCTTAATATCAAACAGAAATGAAGGCTCTTTGGACTACAGTGTTCAAACTGAGGACCTCAACACTTAATGGTTTGTGTTTTCTAAGAGGTGGAGTATCGTAAATGTTCCCAGGCATTACAATTCAACTGTCCTAGGGTTTGAATCCCAGATCAAATACTCTCTGATTGTGTGAAGTTAATAAATTCCATAACTTCACTTAACTTCATTCTTTAATCTGTAAAATTGAAATAACCATCTAAGTTTCAGGGCTATTGAGAAGATTAAAATGAGGTGGCATGCTTAGTAGGCAGGAGGTGTTCATAAATGGTAGCTATTCTACTTTTTTTCAAAGTGAATCTCTAGATTCTGGTCAAATTTGATACACTATAAAAGAACATCAATATACAGCATAAGTTCACACTGGGGAGCTCTACTTTTCGATGCATTTCTCTCTGAGACTTAGGTGTGTAAAATCTATACATAATGGTTTAGATTAGCAGAAGTCGCTTAAGGCACAGAATTCCACCCAAATTAAATCAGAAAAGCAGAACTTGGAAATTTAATAAAGATATATCTAAAATTAGAGTAAAGCTTTTACATGATGATGATGACGACGACAATGGTGGTGATAGCCATCATTTATTGAATACCTATTATGTGCTAGGCTATGTAGTAAATATTTTATACACATTATCTCTAAGTTTTGCCAATGCCTATATAGGAGATGCCCGTTCTATGGAAACTGAAGCTCAGGGAGCTTAAATGACTTGCTGGGAGTCAAACAACTAATAACTGTCAGAACAGGGACTACAATTCAGATATTCTCTGACTCCACAGCCAGTAGATGGAATAGACTACAACTCTACTCGATTGGGAAAAAATGTAACAAAAGTATTCTACCAAGAAATTACTAAAAGGAAAGCCAAATAGTAAAAAAAAAAAAAAAAAAAAAATTGCCAGCACATCTCCAACATTATTCAGAGGAAATTTCAGTGTCCTGACAAACTAGCACAAGTATGCTGGTCACTTTGCAGGTGATCCCCATGTGGATCCGGGTACAGCTGGCAAACATGAATTTTTCATTATCAAAAATAAACTTGGTTACTGTGACTTAAATATTCATGAATTTAATCATCATTGGATATACTGGCCAAGTCTCTGATTCCACAAAGTTGAATCTTGCCTCAAAATCATGTTGCCTCCATCAGGTTTGTACTGAATTGAGCCCACCTATCATAAAATCCATGTTAGAACACTTAGCCAATCTTCTGCTGTGACATTACTATCTTTTTTTATGAAATTTCATCTTAAAACCAAATGACCAAAGAGGAAAGGTGGCAGAGGGAGGGTTAGATTGGGAGTTTGGGATTGACATGTACTTACTACTATACTTAAAACAGATAACCAACAAAGACCCACTGTATAGCATAGGGAACTCTGCTGAATATTCTGTAATAACTAAAAGGGAAAAGAATTTGAAAAAGGATAAATATATGTATATGTATAACTGAATCACTTTGCTGTACACCTGAAACTAACACAACATTGTAAATCAACTATAGTCCAATATAAAATAAAATATTTTTTAAAATGGCTTTTAAATGGGCATTTTAAAACAGATTTTATGACATTTGGTATGTGGGTAAAGTATCCAAAATAAATATCTAGCCACAGAGAGTATCCACATTCCCTTTTCATTTTCTTTATCCTATTTCAAAAAAAAAAAAAAAAGTTTGCTAAATCATGAATATCATCTGCATAAAAATTAAGTAAGTGGAGTCTTTAAACCATTCCTGTATGCCAGTATTTTATGGACATATTTGGAGAAAATACAGTCACTTCTCCAGAAGTGACTCAACTTCCAAATGCCAAGGCCATCTACTTCCTGACAGGCGCTACCAAGCAGCTGCTACCAAAAAGAGATTGGCCCTTGGATATCTAAACTGGTTGCCAGTCTATTTGTTCATTGAAATTCAGGGTCACAGTGTTATGAGATGAACCTGTCAAGACCCATATGCAAACCCTCGCCCAATTACCAAGTGCAGGAGGCACCTGGAATGGCAACAGGGGTGGAATGACTCCACACATCACACAGCCCAACTTTATGATTGCTTTGAAGGAACTCAAAGGGAGTTTAAAAGCAACAGAATGAATTAGCCTGCTAGGGCTTTGGCCTGGTGATATACAATGCTCCCTATACTCTATTCCTGTCCATTAGTTTAATGAAAGCAAATTAAGTTAATTATTTAATAAAACATTTTCTTTTTAATGAAATCTGTTGCTGATCACATTAGATAAAAGACACAAAGACAGTCTGAAAAGAATAATGCACAGTGCACACTGTAATTCTGAAGCCTTGGATTAGGCCCTTCTCTGGGATTGTACAGGTGCCCTTGACAGTTTTCATCAAGATATAGGCTATTTTCTGCAGATGGTTGTGGAGTCTTGGCAAGAGTTCATGATAAGTTACCCTGGATTTATGCACCAGGCAGCAGACACCTCGGTAGTAAAAAGAGCCAGAGTTCTAGCAGGAGCTGAATCTGACCTCAGAAAAGTCAATTACCACTCTATAATCTTTGCCAAATCACTTCTTTCTCTGAACGTCAGATTCCTCATCTACATAATGGGTAAAAAGGTCTATCTCACACAGTTATAGAAGAAACCACATTTAAGTCTGGTGTTTAAAAACTGTTCAGTATATGCTCCTCAATTCCACAAATCCTACCCTATTCTGCCAGTGTTCTAAGCCCTTAGATAATTTCAGGCAAGTGGGATCAGAGCAGTAATAAAGGTCACAGCTGTAAAAGCTTAGAGACCTCCTACTACAACTTTTTAAAAAGAATGTCCATAAAATGTATGTATCCTATTCTTTGCTCATTTACCCCTTTCATAAAAAGAATTCTTAACATGCAAAGTACCAAAATAAATGTGAGGTTTCTATTGATGTATCAGTATAAAGCCTACTAAAGCACACCTGTTTTACCATCCATGTATCTTTTTTTTTATATATAAATGTATTTATTTATTCGTTTTTATTTTTGGCTGTGTTGGGTCTTTGTTCTGTGCGCCAGCTTTCTCTAGTTGCAGCGAGTGGTGCACGGGCTTCTCATGGTCGTGGCTTCTCTTGTTGCAGAGCACGGGCTCTAGAGCGTAGGTTCAGTAGTTGTGGCACACGGGCTTAGCTGCTCCGCGGCATGTGGGAATCTTCCCAGGCCAGGGATCGAACCCGTGCCCCCTGCATTGGCAGACAGATTCCCACCCACTGCGCAACCAGGGAAGCCCCCATCCATGTATCTTATTCAGGACTTTTCTTCTTTCTGAATGCATTTCAAGAGAGAGACAGGAAGACATCCCTGAGCTTTGCCTCTTCCTTAGCACCTTGCTCATACTAGGTTTTGTTTTTTTTTTTTTTTTCTTTTTTTTGCAGTACGCAGGCCTGTCACCATTGTGGCCTCTCCCTTTACGGAGCACAGGCTCCGGACGCGCAGGCTCAGCGGCGATGGCTCACGGGCCCAGCCGCTCCGCCGCATGTGTCCCGGATCTTCCCGGACCGGGGCACGAACCCGTGTCCCCTGCATCAGCAGGCGGACTCTCAACCACTGCACCACCAGGGAAGCCCCATATTAGGCTTTTGAAGGAAGGATTAAAATAGAAAATACTGCGCTTCCAAATGGGGAGGCTTGTGCTTTATATTTAAGCTACAGTTTTATTCTTAACTTTTTAGTCCCAAACATAACTCATCTTCTTGGAGAAATGAGCTGAAAGACAGATGTGATTGTTATTTTGCTATTTATCTATTGAGATTATAGATGTGATCCTCAACCCGTATTTAAATATCAATAGTATCATATTAAGTTAGCCATAACAGTCTAAAGGTCATATATTTTAATTGATCTTTAATAAAAATACAGTATAAAAGTACATTATTTTCTATAACTCTTATATGTGTACTTCCCTAGAATATGAACTCTTTGAAAGCACAATCTCCAGCACAAAGTCACTTCCTGACACATATTACACATGAATTAACATAATACTGAGCTAATTAACAGGTGAATGAAGAAATTAGCTTGTGAACTGATCAGGTCTTTTTTTTTTTTAAAGGTTGGAAGTTAGCTTTTGTTTTATTTATTTATTTATGGCCACAGCTGTACAGCCTATGGGATCCTAGCTCCCTGACCAGGGTTCAAACTTGGGCCCCCTGCAGTGGGAGCGTGGAGTCCTAACAACTGGACCACCAGGGAATTCCCTGATCA
This sequence comes from Phocoena phocoena, assembly GCF_963924675.1. Classification (NCBI taxonomy): domain Eukaryota; kingdom Metazoa; phylum Chordata; class Mammalia; order Artiodactyla; family Phocoenidae; genus Phocoena; species Phocoena phocoena. The sequence goes on along the minus strand of NC_089226.1, from coordinate 52,108,040 downwards.
GGTCTTTCTTGTAAAGGGAAAAGTAAGCTCTGTCCTTTTTCAAAAATAGATCAGCAACTTGGTATAAATGAAAAATATAATATAGACTTTGGAAGGAGATAGCTCTTAATTTCGTATCCATTTTAGATAGCTAGCTTGTAGATAGATCATAGATAGGTGAAGAGGTAGATAAAGGGAGAAGGGAAGACTTTTGCTCCCAGTGGAATGCGGAATGCCAACAGGTAAATGCAGGTGGAATGCTGGAGTTCGAAAATCAGCATTTTGTATCCATCATAGGAAAAAAGAAATCTATCTATCTGTCTGTCTATCTATCTATCTCTCCATGATCTCGGGTGGCCTTGGCCTGCAGCCCCTTGAAGCAGAGTCTCTGTTCCCGGCCAGTGACTGAGGTCAGGTTGCAGTGGTAAGAGCACTGAATCCTAGCCACTAGATCAGTGGTCAATGACAAGGCCCTGGTCCTATGGCTTTGCAGAAAAAGAATTCCCACAAAGACAGAAAGTAGTGAAACAAAGTATTTATTAGGAGAAAAAAGAAGTAGAGTACGTGTGGATAGACACACAGGCGGGCTCAGAAAGAGAGTCGCACCCTTGTGGCAGTTTAAATCACTTATATGGGGCATTTCTTCCGGGTTTCCTTTGGCCAATCATTTTGATTTGCCTGGTTCAAAGTCCGTATTTGGTATATCTCAGGATTTTCCCATGTGTGCGCACGCATCTCTTAGCCAAGATGGATTCTACCGAAGAGGCCTGTGGGTAGTGAGCATCAGTTGGCATCAGTTAGCATCACTCCCCTTTTGACCACCAAGGAGCCCTTCTGTGCATGTGTAGTTGGGGAGGTCTCCTGACTTTGAGAATGAGGAATATGTGGTCTTTTATCTTCTATCTGGGCAGGGCCCGGCCTACTCTCTCAATTGTCCTGTTATTCTTGTCTGGGAGTATCAGTTCACAGGAACGAACTCAAAATTGTTTGCTCCAGGGGCCCATCTATTTCCTACTTCATCCAGAAAGACTCACCAAAGGATGCTAAATCTAGAGGAAAATTCTCATGAGCAGCAGGGGATTTTCATGGTCTTAAGAAATCTCCCCCATAGACCATGTATTAGTTGCAAGAGAAAAAAAATAGTAATCAACAATGGGGGAAATTCGACGACACCTGGACTAAGTGATCAAAATTAATATCACCAGTAAGAAGTAAGCCTCCAGATGTGATACTCTGAGAAGAACAAAACATCGAACAACCTGAATCTAATCATGAGGAAACATCAAATAAACCATAAATAGGGAACACTCTATTTTTCTTAAAAGGGGGGGGTGTGTTTTTAAAAATGTAAATGTCAAAGAAAACAAAAGTATAGTGGAAATATTCTAGATTAACGTAAGCTAAAGAGGCTTGATAATTAAATATAATACCAACTCAACTGACTATTGTATTGAGGGGGGAAAACACTATCAAGGACATATTTGAGTCAACTGACAAAGTCAGAGAACAGATAGTAGATTGAATAAAATATTGTACCATTATTAAATGTACTTCAGTTATCTCAGAGAATCTTCCTATTTTTAGGAAATATGATGTCATTACATTTAAATGTCCATAAATTATCTAATTTATCCCTAAATGACCCAGAAAGTGTGCAGAAATTATAAATTAGAGTAAAATGTTAATAATAGGTAAACCTAGATTATTGAGTGTTGTACTATTTTTTTTTGGCAAGATTTCTATAAGTTTAAAATTATTTCCAAATTAAAAGGTAAAGATTCTTTTTTTAAAAAAAATGACTCTAGACCACAGACAAGTGATTTTTTTTATATGGCCTTTTTGGGTCAACCTGCTATATGGAGAATAAGATGAGGGCAGGATGGAAATACCGGGTGTTGAATTCTTTGTAAAACTTTCTAAGTGGTAATATTCTTGTCTGCCTAAAATCTTGCTTCATATTCTCAGAACATAAGTATTTTTACTTTTCTTTCGTCTTTAAGAGTTGAAACCATAGCTCCCCAACCTCAGAACCCATGCTTAACACCATGCTGTTTCATACAGCATGTCTCCTGTCAGAACCTCTTTTGAGACCAGCCAGCAACACAGCAGGCGTTTTGCCAGTTCAGAATGGAGCCCCTCTAGGACTTCCAGAACACCTGGCCCTGGTGATCTGAAGGAGGGAACCCAGGTCAAATTTAGAGGATCTGATGAAGGAAATTTTGGAGTCTGGGATACACGGCTCCACCTTAAAGATTACAGGCATTTTATGCAAAACTGCATCACAAAACTTGTGGCTGCAACTTAAAAATAATAGACTTTGTTCCTTTCTGGTATATAATAGGAGCAGATTGTTTAATAGGATGAGCAGAGGAGGAAATTTTGTTTGTTTCTCTTTTTTTGTTTGTTCCTATTTTGGGAATACCGAATAGAGTTATTATAAATCACTCAGGCATGAAACAAATGACTGCATTAAAATTGTGAAATGACTTCAGTTAAATAAATAACAAAACCTGTGTACTACTGGGCACTAGTCTATTATAAGAATCACTCTGCAATTGTGTGTTTAGCATTCAAACCCTCAGTCAGGTGATGTGTGTAATTGCTCAAGAACTTGACCTCATAATAATGTCTACCTTTACTGTATAATATAGAATGTCTACAAAGGAAGCCACCAAAAATATGGTCATTTCTTTAGTTGAATAGGAAGAGACTGGAACTGAGAAAAATTAGTAATCAAGCTAGGACAGGTAAACTAATCACCTGGTTCTAATTTCATAGCTCTGTCCTTTATGCCACATAGACTGGATTGTGATATCTACAACAATTCTAACTCTATGAGGAAACACAGCTACAAAAGAGGGGGGCAATACCTGTCTGCTCATCTTCGGCTGATTTGACTGAAGAAGCATTGTGACTGTTAAGGACAGGTCGTTGATGAGTTGCTTTTTCTCCTGTACTTATCATGCTGCCCAGCAACGAGCTGATGTTCATTACTTGTGTGTTGAATGAAGCATTAAGGGAATGCAATGTTATCACCCCACCACGGACCTACTATATACTTATTGTGTGTTAGGCACTGCCATAGGTGCTACATGATTTATAAAACACAGTGCCATTCAAGGAGTTCACAGTCTGCTTGGGAAAACACGCAGATAGTTGCAACACTACATGATGAGTTCAACTGTGAAGAGGTTTTAAGTACATGTGAGACCCAAGGGGTGTCTTTCAGAAATAACTGGGAAATACCCTGGAGGGGAGAGGATCTAATTTCTAGTAGACTATAGGGTCTTCTTAAATTTGAATTAAATATGCTATTTTCTATGACAATTTAATAAATTCTGATGTGTGCAATTGACATGAGGAAAATGAGAGCCATAAGGTAGTTTGAGTCCAAAAAGAATGATATTTAGAAAGACAATTATGGGTTTGGTATTCAAAATGCTTCATTAAGTGTCTGTGAGACACAGAGATGGTAAAGTCTAGAAGCTCTCCTTTTAAATCTCTATGGGGTTGTACAGTTTGAAACTCCTTACATATGTTTTCAAATTATTTGCCTCAAATCCTCTTTCAAATTAGGCATGGTGCTTCTCACATCTACTTTTTGACATATCACTTTCAAATGGACAGAGATTTTACCATCTCTATTTTACAGATAAACTGTAAACTCAATGTTCTCAAAGTCACACAGCGGAAGAGAAGGGACTCCTGGCCTACTGCTCTTTTCCCAAAGCCAAAGTGTTCTCCCTAAGAAAAGCCTCTAGCATCAAGAAAAGTTGAATTCATTTCAGGAAATAAATATTCCAATACCATATTCTGTAGCCCAACTTCAGAAAGCTAATTTTGTTTTGCCTAGTAGTAATTTTCCTTCTGTCAACCACTAATGAATTACTAAATAGTATTTACTGTTTGTTTCAATACAATTATTCCCACTGTAACTCTCTTTTAAAACTTAGATTTAGTTTTAGAATTGCTTTAGATTTAAAGAAAAGATGCAAAGACAGTACAGAATCTTCCTATATACCCTCCACACAGTCTCCCTTATTATTAAAATTTTAGATCAGTATGGTACATTTCCTACAACTAATGGACCAACATTTATACATTAATAATAGCTAAAAATCTATATTTTATTCAGAGTTCCTTAATTTTTACCCAATGTTTTTATTGCTTTGTTTGCTTGTTTTTTGGATGTTTTGTTTTGTTTTTGTTTTTTTTCTGCTCCAGGATCTCATCCAGAACACCAAATTACATTTAATTGTCATGTCTCCTTAGGTTCCTCTTGGCCATGCCAATTTCTCAATGTCTCCTAGTTTTTGATGACCTGGATGTTTTTAAGGAGTACTGTCAGTTACTTTATAGAAGGTCCTTTGATTTGGATTTTTCTGCTGTTTTCACAGGTAGGCATGAATTATGGGTTTGGTGAAGGAAGACCACAGAGGTAAAGTGCCATTCTCACCACATCATACCAAAGGTACATGCTTATCAACACAGCTCATCACTGTTGATGTTAACCTTGATCACCCTGCTGAGGTAGTTTCGCCAGCTTTTTCCACTGTAAAATAATGCTTCCCTTCATGCCATAATTCCCATACTATTGCAGAGGTACTGAACTAGACTCCCCAATACATGTCACCGTTACATGAGGATTATTTTGAGCTAAAGATAACCAAGACCCTATGGGTTCAACAGAAACGACTGCTCCTCCCTAACTACCTAGAATAATTTATATTGTAGATTTTTCCCAAAAAAGAGTTATTACTGGAGATAAATTTTATCTAAGTGGTCCCATCTATTTGGCAAGGCAAACATCTAATAATCAAATACCTATCGCTTATATGTGGAATCTAAAAAAAAGGGATACAAATGCACTTGTTTACAAAACAGAAATAGACCCACAGACATAGAAACAAACTTATGGTTACCAAAGGGGAAAGCAGGGGAGGGATAAATTAGGAGTTTGGGATTAACATATACCCAGTACTCTATATAAAATAGATAACCAACAAGGACCTACTGTATAACACAAAGAACTCTACTCAATATTTTGTAATAACCAATAAGGAAAAAGAATCTTAAAAAGTATGTATAGGGCTTCCCTGGTGGCGCAGTGGTTGGGAGTCCGCTTGCCAATGCAGGGGGCGCGGCTTCGTGTCCCGGTCCGGGAGGATCCCGTGTGCCGCGGAGCGTCTGGGCCCGTGGGCTATGGCCACTAGGCCTGCGCGTCCGGAGCCTGTGCTCCGTGGCAGGAGAGGCCACGGCAGTGAGAGGCCCGCGTACCGCAAAAAAAAAAAAAAAAAAAGGTGTATATATATATATATATATATAAACACACATAACTGAATCACTTTGCTGTACACCTGAAACTAACACAACATTATAAATCAACTATACTTTAATAAAAAATAAATACATAAACTAAAAATTATCGTGCTCAAAAAATAATAATCAAACATCTGCTCTTCTTCTTATCATCCTGTGAATGACCCTCCTGTCCTTGGAAGCCCCAGGCCCTTATCTCACTCCTTAGCTCAGGACGACATACATACCCTTATTTTACCTTTCTGTCTCTGAACCTCTCATGTATGTGGGGATCCAGTATACACAGAATTAACTTCGCTTTTCTCCTGTTAATCTGTGTCATGTCAATTTAATTCTTAGACCAGCCAGAACTCAGAAGGGCTGAGGAAAGTTTTCTTCCTCCCAACACTGTAGTCATTAGAAAGACGTCACTATGCACAGGCTACACTTTAGGGTTGAGGAATGATGTCCTACTTCCTTGAGCACAGAGTATCTACAGAAAATAATTGGAATCCTTCTGGGTGGGATATTTGTGTAACTCTCTTTTGATTCCTAAATATTAATATAAATGAATTTTTAACACGAATGCTAAAAATACAAAAAAAAAAAAATAATTATTTGTAAGACCACAAATATGCCTTTTTATCTATTAATGGAGAAAAACGACCTTTATGGAATAGATACACCAGTTTCTTCTTGTGTAGTTTTAGTTTTGAAAACCATATTTTGTTACTTTTCTACCTAAAATCCTTTACTATCTTTATCATCATCAAGATAGAGCCCAATATCTTTGGCCATGCAAAGGGCTTAAAAGTTCCTTTATAATCTAACTTCATCTTCTGTTTTACTCTCATGCTATTCCATAATTCCCATGCCTTGTAGTGTTTTGAAAAGTAGAAATAATTTATGCAAAATTTCCAGTGTATAGTAGGTATACACTGTAATATGTATACCTACTTAATCCTTATAACTTAATAAAAGACAATAATTCTTAACTGCTAAAAAAAAAAAGAAGAAAAAAAATCTATCTTTCCTGGCATATATTAGGTGAGAATAAAATCCACTTACCAAACAAATGAAGAAGCAGAAGGTTCAGAAAATGGGAGGAAACAAAGTTATTTTATAGTATTGACAGTATTTTATAGTTTTTTTTAGTGGTATATAGCACTAGGAGCACCATCTTTTCCTTACAAAAGTAATAATATCAGTATACTGCCGAATACAGTATGGTCCCTGTTCCCAAGGAATTTAAAATTTATTATATCTTGTTTCCTTATAACTAACCAAATATATAATCTAGTATAAGATCAGAAACCTTAAAACTGTTGAGTTACTTCCAATCATTAGAACCATGGTTGGGATATGTCACTTTAATATTTATTGAGTACTTTCTATGGAACAGGCAATGTACCAGGCACTGGGGAATACAAGGATGGAGAAGACAATGTCGTTGATTTGGAAAGGTTCATCAATTAATAAAAATTATAGACCTGTAAGTAATTATAGTAAAATGAGATGGGTGCAAAAATAGCAGAAGTACTGTCTGAGAATAGAAGGGAAACTTCACAGAGAATGTGTGCCCTGAGGAATAAGTGAGATGGCAGTTAGCCAAGATGTTGGAGGAAGGGAGGGCATCTTTGACATGCTGAACTGCTTTTATGTGCAGATGTGTACAAAAGAGAACTCATAGCCATATTCAGCCCTTGTCCCCAATGCCATTCCTCTCTTCTTTGTGTAGCTTTAGCTCCAGAGCTGGAAGCATTTTTTTGGCATTTGACTAGCTCTGCTACTTTTCAAGCCCAACTCAGGATACATTCATGTTCTTGTTAAATAAAATATAATTTAGTGGAATAGGGAAATATTTTCTGTAAAAATATCATTCCACCAAGGAAGCCTACTCAATAAAGGACCAAGCATTTTGGCTCTTTTAGTTGAATTTTTCTGTTCAGATTTTATAAGATACAGGTGTTTATTAAGGTAATAACAATTATGGTCACTTAATAGCATTCCCTCCCCCTATTTCTTAGGTAAGGCAATTTATTTTCAAATGCATAATCTGCAAATGGAGAGAAATTATTATGGTAATGGGCTAAAATGCAAAATAAATGTGGTCATGACACATGGAAAAACTTTCTCACAAAGCTACCAAGGAAAGATTTGTACCTCTATGGATATTAAAAAGATAAGCTTCTTTATCAACATGTCCAGCCATTTATTCCACATATATTTCCCAGGGTTTCCAGTGTGCTAGGCATTGTGATACAACGGTGGAGATGCATGGTTCCTGACTTCAAGACTCTGGTTAAGGGAAGAAAAGTAAACACTCTATCATGGGACTAATTTTTAATCGGGGTTCTGCACAGAGAGCAAGCTATGCTCACAGGACCCATCTACATTTGCCTGGTGATGTTAGGTAAGGTCTCAGGTGAGGCTGAAGGGATGAGTAGGAGTTTGCCAGATTTACAGCTGGGAAAAGGGCAGTAACAGTACATACATGTTACTTCCATCCTTTTTTTTTTTCATTTTTGTACTCTCATGTATAAATCCCAAATATCCGATTAAACAATAGAACTGAGGAAGCAATAAAAACAGCAGTCAAGCCCACTTTGCTACCCTGCTTCTCCCTCAAGCTTCAGCCACCTTGGCTTATCACTCTTCAACATTTCACTGTTGAACATCTGGTAAAAATAAGTGAAGTTCACGATGAACTTCTTAAATGCCACACTTCAAATCTTATCCTTCAGGTCTTTATCTCCAAAATTCTACTTAGAATTTTTTTTTTTTTTTTAAATTATGACAGGTCTCCTAATGTCCTAATCCATTCACCTCTTATCAGAAGTCTTAGCAAGAACTTCTTTCTCTCTTTTTATTTACATTTTATTTTTTAAGGCACTTTATCCTCCTGGTCTCTTTCTAGTTCTTGAAAAACTGGAAGCTTAGTGTTCCCTCCTCTTCTGTCCGTCCCTTAAATATACACACTTCTTAAAGCAGCATCCTTTTCCCTCCCTTCTCTTCTCATGACTCTACATAGTCTTGGTTTCACAGCTTTGCTCTAATTCCCTAATAGTCACTGACAACTAGCCCTAGCACTACCTGCCCAGCTGCCAGTAGGACATCTGTATATTGGGGCTAGAACATTCTCCTGTATCACAGTGGCTAACATAGGTCCTCTTTCTGTCCATCTTTTCCAATTTGGTCTTTCTCCTGTATGTATAAGAAATGCCATTATCTTCCTGTTTGAAATTTGAATCATTTTATTGTTCCAAATACTTTTTAACTCTACAATTCCTGGAATTTTAACTTTACACTACAGTAGAAACACTCTACCACATCCTTACTTGAAAGACCACTGCCTAACTCTAGCCTCATTTCCCCTCTCTTCGATAATTGCAAGTTTCCTCACTGCTTTCAATTTCTATCTTTGCCAGCTCATGTTACATTCTATAGCTACAGTGGCTCTGTATAAAGCACAGATCTATTCCTGTCATTATTCACTTGGGCCACTTTTAATTATTCCTGTGAAAGAAAAAAGAAAGGAAGGAAGGAAGGAAGGGAAAGAAAGGGAAAGAAAGAAAGGAATACAACGCAAGGCATTTCAGCCCTGGAGCCAAATCTGTGACTTACCTCAGGCAACCTGTTAAAAGTAGAGAGTGAGAAGGCTTGCCTTCTCTTCCATCAATCTCCACTTCAAATATTTGAATCACATAGAACTCATTGCTACTCCCAGGTGGTTTCCTTGACTGACTTGGCTTCTGCTGTCTCTTCTACGTGGAATGCCATGAGTCTCAGCCTGCTAAAATTCTATCATTTACCTCAGCTCAAATCCTAGCTCTTCCAGGTTGCGCTGGTGCCTTGCGTGATATTTCTAACATCCGAAACATAAAACAAATTCTCTTTACCCAACCCTGAACAGAGAGTCTTCCTCATAAATGTGTGTTAGACTCATGCCCAGAAATAACTTAGAGGAACGGTTATCTTTCATTCAGTCTGTTATTTTAGGCTTCCACGTTATCATCATCGTTAGAGGGGGACAGCTGACTTTAGGTGTAAGATTAGCTAGAAGGTTTATTACTCCAAATTAGACCTTCTGATGAGATCCTAAATTCTCCCATATAATTATTCCTGGCAAGAAATGATCCAGCACCATACATTTAATTGCAGGTTTGTTTTGTTTTTTTTGAGGGGAGGGGGTAGTTAGATGGGGAGGTTGATTCACTGACGTGAATCAGGTAAACAGCATTTAGTTCCAGGGCATTTAAAGGTTCAACCATTTCTATTTATTCCTGTAACTAAAAGGGCCCAATTAAACATGATGGGTTAAAGTATTAAAAATCTGTTTGATTATCACTACTTACTCAGTGAGACACTGATTACAGCCTAGGGAAAAGACAATTCTATTCACAGAGCTGAGATGGGGAGAAAGATCAGAAATGCTTTATAGGCACTTTTCACCTTATACTCTTCAAGGCCTTTAATGTGGGGAAAATTGGAAATTTTGTTCTACAAAGGCTGACTTAAAAAGTGGAAGATGTGGCAAAGTATGCTGTGTTACTTTTGAGGATGTGACAGCATATATTTTCCAGTTGCCATATATATGCCCCATTCCAGCTTGCCCGATCTAGGCTCCCTGAGAGATATTATCTCCTACAAAAAGCACTCTATTTTCTTTTCTTTGTTTCCTCCCCCCATCCACCGAGTTGTACCATTTGAAATCATTTTAAACAATAACATCTTCTGTGGAATTAATTTAAGCAAGATGTCTGTGGAGTGACAGAACAGTATATTGAAAAGAACACTGATTATGCAGTTATAGAGACTTCGTCTCAAGTCCTAATTGTACCTCATTCTTTCCTTCAAGAAACATTGCATAAGCTAGCTGCGGGACCTTGGCCCAGTTAATCAACCACACTAAGATTCAGTTTCCTCTCTGTGTCATATAGATATAATCATTATGGCTTGCTCACAGGGTTGTTGTGAAGATCGAAGAAAATTATTAAAGTGAAATCACTTGTAAACTTTACAACATGATGTAAATCCACACATTTTGATCCTGACAGAATAGTGAGATGGGGAAGCCTCAAAGGTCTTAAAAAACTTTCTTGATCACGCAGTGCTTCACACAGTCCCATCCAGGGAACGCTTACTCTGTGGGGTAGGTACACTGGGAGCCACAGGGGTGCACAGAAGGATTCTGTCATAATTGCTCTCCTAAGGGAAAGGGAGAAGAGAGGGAGACTTGGGTACTGGGGGATAGCAATCTAAGGCAGCACAAGCCAAGAGTCAAATAATTGATGCAGGCAGTAATATACGAACTCAGAGGGAGGATAATGTGGGGAAGGCTGCAATACTGCTTTCCTGGCCTCTCATGTTACTGAAGGGGACATGGTCTCCGCAGGGCACTCATGGGTAGGTGGCACAGCCAGCCCTTGCCTTGGCCTGGGCTGCTCTCCCTGATAAGTACCCCCAAGGTAAGATACAGGAAAGAACCATAGTTCAGAAGCCTCTGAACTCAAGGGGTGATGAAAACACAGTCCTCTAAGAGGTCAGGATCAGAAGGAGACTCTGTTTCCCCTGCATCTATAATACTCATTCCTCCTCTCTACCCTAAGTCACCCTCTGCCCGTGCCCCCCATCATTCTCCTTCTTTGCTCTCATGTATTCTCTGGCTTGTGATGAAAAAGCAGTGTTAGGTAGAGAAAAACGTATGTAGTTGTGGGTTCTACTGTTAGATTTAGCTTACTTTATAGCTTACCCTTCTAAACTGACTACAACATACTGAGTAATCCTCTTAAACCGCTTACACCTCTGTTTTTGCATAAGGGGGATAACATTTACCAGGCTGTAAAAGGCAGGGAATGCTTAACAAATTGACATACTCCTTCAGCTTATAATAGGTACTCAATAGATACCTCAATAAATATTACTAATTATTGGTAGCTCTACTACACAGACCCTGCTGGGTGCCAGGGAGACATTCCTAAAATGCTTTACAGTAACATTCTTTTTACATACAAAACTATAGTAAAACCTTCTCCTTACTCACTTCAAATTTTATATTTTGTATAGAAGATCTAAAGCTGACCAGAATATTTCACACTTTTTAAACAAGATCAATAGCAAGTCTATTTAATAACCTGCTTAACTGGATAATTTCTAGATTCCTAGAGTTTTCTTATTATTATTTTAGAGGATGAGAAAAGGAAAAACAGTTTGATTAAGAGCACACAGAATAGTGACCCAATTTTTAAAATGTTTTTTTTCCTACCTTAACTTCTAGGGAACTCAGAAGCAAAGCCACCAACTTCATTAACTATTACCAAATTCCCAGCTCCCTTCTCCTTGTACAATTTTACAGACATTACTGAAAATTATTCTTTGTATAAGTTGCCACACACACTAGCCTGATATCCTTAAAGGGATCTCGTATGGATCCTTGGTTATTACTCTCCATCGACACATAACCTCTGAAACCCTGAAAAGTCCATTTTATGACCGAGAAGCAGTGTGTTGTCATTGTAGAAAGAGTACAAGCAGATAACCAGTCTAAATCCAAATAACATGCATGTATGCAAAAGACGCATTGTTTGCATCGAAAAAGATGGTTCTGAAATGATTTAACTTGAATACCATTTAGCCATGTAAACTGTGATTTTTTTACCCTTTGACTAACCTTATCAAGTGCCTCTTTAGCTCATAATAGTTCACAATGCTAAAACTATAGATCTATATCAGAATGTACTTACATTCTTATACATACCAGTTCACTGATAGAAAGCATCATAATTTACAAGTGCACTGCCACACACTGGTAAATTTCATCTTGCGAACCATACTGTGGCAGCTAATTTAAGAATTCTGGAGTCAACTTTCCCTTTCTCCCTGGGCAAATTGCTTAAACTTGCAGTATTTCTCCTTAATTCAGTCTTAGCATTTGTGAAATGGGCTTTGGCATAAGATTAACCTACAGTTACATCCTGGCTCCAGCACTGATTACTGAGAGGTTTAAGAGATGTAGCCTTTTTAAATCATGTCCCCCAAATTCACTGACACTGTTTCTATCAAACAGTAGAGACCTATGTCTCTCTCCTTGAGTCTGGGCTCCACGGCTACTTGACAACACGGTGGAAGTGGTGCTGTGCCAGTTTCTGGCTCAGGCTATAACTAACTGATAGTCTCTATTTTTCTGCCTTTTGGGTTATTCACGCATGGAATCCAGCCACCATGCTCTGAAGAAGACGAGACAGCCCTTGGAGAGGCCCACATGGTGAGAAACATGGTGTACGTACTTGGCCATGTGAGTGAACCATGTTCAAAGAAGACCCTCCAAGTTCCAGGTAAACCATCTCATCTGAGGTCTAGTGGACCAGAGACAAGCTGTCTCTACCCTATTTGTGAGCAAATAAATGACTGGTGTTGTCTTCAGCCATTAGGATTTAAGGTGGTTTGCTACACAATAAGTGAATGGAACAGTAGAATAGACTCTTGTTTATTGAGCAGCAAGAGCTACCTTGAGGTTGTTGGGCAATATCAGAAGAAAATCTATGGAGAGACCTTCAAGATGGTGGAGGAGTAAGACGTGGAGATCACCTTCCTCCCCACAAATACACCAGAAATACATCTACATGTGGAACAACTCCTACAGAACACCTACTGAACGCTGACAGAAGACCTCAGACCTCCCAAAAGGCAAGAAACTCCCCGCGTACCTGGGACAAAAGAAAAAACAGAGACAAAAGAATAGGGACGGGACCTGCACCAGTGGGAGGGAGCTGTGAAGGAGGAAAAGTTTCCACACACTAGGAAGCCCCTTCACTGGCAGAGACTAGGGGTGGTGGAGGGGGAGAAGCTCTGGAGCCACGGAGGAGAGCGCAGTAACAGAGGTGTGGAGGGCAAAGTGGAGAGATTCCCGCACAGAGGATCAGTGCCACCAGAACTCACCAGACTGAGAGGCTTTTCTGCTCACCTGCCGGGACGGGTGGGGGCCGGGAGCTGAGGCTTGGGCTTCGGTCGGATCCCAGGGAGAGGACTGGGGTTGGCTGCGTGAACACAGCCTGAAGGGGGGCTAGTGCACCACAGCTAGCCGGGAGGGAGTCCTGGAAAAAGTCTGGAACTGCCTAAGAGGCAAGAGACCATTGTTTCAGAGTGCACGAGGAGAGGATATTCAGAGCACTGCCTAAAAGAGCTCCAGAGATGGGCGCGAGCAGCGGCTATCAGTGCAGACACCAGAAAAGGGCATGAGACGCTAAGGCTGCTGCTGCAGCCACCAAGAAGCCTGTGTGCAAGCACAGGTCACTCTCCACACCTCCCCTCCCGGGAGCCTGTGCAGCCCCCCACTGCCAGGGTCCTGTGATCCAGGCACAACTTCCCCAGGAAAATGCACGGCCCTTCTCAGGTTGGTGCAACGTCACGCCAGGCTCTCCCACCGCAGGCTCACCCCGCATTCCATACCCCTCCCTCTCCCCTGGCCTGAGCAAGCCAGAGCCACCTAATCAATTGCTCCTTTAACCCCATCCTGTCTGAGGGAAGAACAGAAGCCATCAGGTGACCTACACGCAGAGGAGGGGCCAAATCCAAAGCTGAACTCTGGGAGTTGTGTGAACAAAGAAGAGGAAGAGAAATCTCTCCCAGCAGCCTCAGAAGCAGTGGATTAAATCTTCACAATCAATTTGATGTACCCTGCATCTGTGGAATAACTGAATAGACAACGAAGCATCCCAAAATTCAGGCTGTGGACTTTGGGAGCAACTGTACACTTGAGGTTTGCTTTCTGCATCTGATCTGTTCCTGGTTTTATGTTTATCTTAGTTTAGTATTTAGAGTTTATTATCATTGGTAGCTTTGTTTATTGATTTGGTTTCTCTCCTCCTTTTTTTATATATAGATATATATATATAGTATTTTCCTTTTTCTCTTTTTGTGAGTGTGTATGTGTATGATTCTTTGCGTGATTTTGTCTGTATAGCTTTGCTTTTACCATTTGTTCTAGAATTCTGTCTGGCTTTTTTTTTTTTTCTTTAGTATAGTTTTTAGCACTTGTTAACATTGGTGGATTTGTTTTCTGGTTTGGCTGATCTCTTCTTCCTTTTTTAATACTTTTAATTTTTTTATTTTTAAATTTTTTTTAATTTTTTATTTTAATAACTATATTTTATTTTATTTTTTTCTTTCTTTCTTTCCATTTTTCTCTCTTTTCTTCTGAGCCATGTGGCTGACAGGATCTTCGTGCTCCAACCGTGTGTTAGGCCTCTGCCTCTGAGGTGAGAGAGCCGAGTTCAGGACTTTGGCCCACCAGAGACCCGGCCGGCTCCATGTAAAATCAAAGGGCAAAAGCTCTCCCAGCAATCTCCATCTCAATGCTAAGACCCAGCTCCACCCAATGACCAGCAAGCTACAATCCTGGATACCCTATGCCAAACAACTAGCAAAACAGGAACACAACCCCACCCATTAGCAGATAGGCTGTCTAAAATCATAATAATGTCAAAGACATCCCAAAACACACCACCAGATGTGGTCCCGCCCACCGGAAAGACAAGATCCAGCCTCTTCCACCAGAACAAAGGCACCAGTCCCCTCCACCAGGAAGCCTACATAACCCACTGAACCAACTTTAGCCACTGGCAAACACCAAAAACAATGGGCACTACGAACATGAAGCCTGGCAAAAGTAGACCAGTAAGTTAAGAAAACAGTAAGTTAAGCAAAATGAGAAGACAGAGAAACACACAGCAGATGAAGGAGCAAGATAAAAATGCACCAGACCTAACAAATGAAGAGGAAATAGGCAGTCTACCTGAAAAAGAATTCAGAGTAATGATAGTAAAGATGATCCAAAATCTTGGAAATAGAATGGAGAAAATACAAGAAACGTTTAACAAGGACCTAGAAGAAATAACAAACAAACAAACAATGATGAACTACACAATAAATGAAATTAAAAATTCTCTAGAAGGAATCAACAGCAGAATAACTGAGGCAGAACGGATAAGTGATCTGGAAGATAAAATAAGGAAATATCTACTGCAGAGCAGAATAAAGAAAAAAGAATGAAAAGAATTGAGGACAGTCTCAGAGACCTCTGAGACAACATTAAAAACACCAACATTCAAATTATAGGGGTCCCGGAAGAAGAAGAAAAAAAGAAAGGGTCTCAGAAAATATTTGAAGACATTATAGTTGAAAACTTCCCTAATATGGGAAAGGAAATAGCCAATCAAGTCCAGAAAGCACAGAGAATCCCATACAGGATAAATCCAAGGAGAAATATGCCAAGACACAGATGAATCAAACTATCAAAAATTAAATACAAAGAAAAAATATTAAAAGTAGCAAGGGAAAAACAACAAATAACACACAAGGGAATCCCCATAAAGTTAACAGCTGATCATTCAGCAGAAACTCTGCAAGCCAGAAGGGAGTGGAAGGACATATTTAAAGTGATGAAAGGGAAAAACTTACAACAAAATTGACTCTACCCAGCAAGGATCTCATTCAGATTCAACGGAGAAATTAAAACCTTTATAGACAAGCAAAATCTAAGAGAATTCAGCACCACCAAACCAACTTTACAAAAAATGCTATAGTAACTTCTCTAGGCAAGAAACACAAGAGGAGGAAAAGACCTACAATAACAAACACCCCCAAATTAAGAAAATGGTAATAGGAACACACATATCGATAACTACCTTAAATGTAAATGGATTAAATGCTCCAAACAAAGGACATACTCTGGGTGAATGGATACAAAAACAAGACCCGTATATTTGGGGTCTACAAGAGAGCCACTTCAGACCTACAGCCACATACTGACTGAAAGTGAGGGGATGGAAAAAGGTATTCCATGCAAATGGAAATCAAAAGAAAGCTGGACTAACAATTCTCATATCAGACAAAATAGACTAAAATAAAGACTATTAGAAGAGACAAAGAAGGACACTACATAATGATCAAGGGATCTATCCAAGAAAAATAAATAACAATTGTAAATATTTATACACCCAACATAGGAGCACCTCAATACCTAAGGCAAATGCTAATGGCCATAAAAGGAGAAATCGACAGTAACACAAATATAGTGGGGGATTTTAACACCCCACTTTCACCAATGGACAGATCAACCAAAACGAAAATAAATAGGAAACGCAAGCTTTAAATGATACATTAAACAAGATGTACTTAACTGATATTTACAGAAACAACAGAATACACTTTCCTCTTGAGTGCTCATGGAACATTCTCTAGGATAGATCATATCTTGGGTCACAAATCAAGCCTTGGTAAATTTAAGAAAATTGAAAAAGTATCAATTATCTTTTCCGACCACAATGATATGACACTAGGTATCACTTACAGGAAAAAAATCTGTAAAAAATACAAACACATGACATATATACTAAATAACCAAGAGATTACTGAAGAAATCAAAAAATACTTAGAAACACATGACAATGAAAACATGAAAACCCCAAACCTATGCGATACAGAAAAAGCAGTAATAAGAGGGGAGTTTATAGCAATACAACCCTACCTCAAGAAAAAAGAAACATCTCAAATAAAGAACCTAACATTACACCTAAAGCAATTAGAGAAAGAAGAATTAAAAAAAACCCAAAGTTAGCAGAAGGAAAGAAATTATCAAGGTCAGATCAGAAATAAATGAAAAAGAAATGAAGGAAATGATAGCAAAGATCAATAAAACTAAAAGTTGTTTCTTTGAGAAGGTAAACAAAATTGATAAAGCATTAGCCAGACTCATCAGGAATAAAAGGGAGAAGACTCAAATCAATAGAATTAGAAATGAGAAAGGAGAAGTAACAACTGACACTGCAGAAAAAAATACAAAGGATCATGAGAGATTATTACAAGCAAATATATGCCAATAAAATGGACAACCTGGAAGAAATGGACAAATTCTTAGAAAAGCACAACCTTCCGGAACTGAGTAAGGAAGAAACAGAAAATATAAAGACCAATCACAAGCACTGATATTGAGAGTGTGATTAAAAATTTTCCAATAAAAGTCCAGCACCAGACAGCTTCACAGGCGAATTCTATCAAATATTTACAGAACAGCTAAAACCTATCCATCGCAAACTCTTCCAAAATATACCAGAAGGAGAAACACTCCAAAACTCATTCCTTGAGGCCACCATCACCCTGATACCAAAACCAGACAAAGATGTTGCAAAGAAAGAAAACTACACGCCAATATCACTGATGAACATAGATGCAAAAATCCTCAACAAAATAGTAGCAAAAAGAATCCAACAACATATTAAAAGGATCATACACCATGATCAAGTGGGGTTTTTTCCAGGAATGCAAGGATTCTTCACTATATGCAAATCAATCAATGTGATACACCATATTCACAAATTGAAGGAGAAAAACAATATGGTCATCTCAATAGATGCAGAGAAAGCTTTCGACAAAATTCAACACCCATTTATGATAAAAACCCTCCAGAAAGTAGGCACAGAGGGGAATTTCCTCAACATAATAAAGGCCATTTATGACAAACCCACAGCCAACATTTTTCTCAATGGTGAAAAACTGAAACCATTTCCTCTAAGATCAGTAATGAGACAAGGTTATCCACTCTCACCACTATTATTCAACATATTTTTGGAAGTTTTAGCCACAGCAATCAGAAAAGAAAAAGAAATAAAAGGAATCCAAATCGGAAAAGAAGTAAAGCTGTCACTGTTTGCAGATGACATGATACTATACATAAAGAATCCTAAAGATGCTACCAGAAAACTACTAGAGCTAATCAATGAATTTGGTAAAGTAGCAGGATAAAAAATTAAGGCACAGAAATCTCTGGCATTCCTATGCACTGGTGATGAAAAATCTGAAAGAGAAATTAAGGAAACACTCCCATTTACCATTGTAACAAGAAGAATAAAATACCTAGGAATAAAACTACCTAGGGAAATAAAAGACCTGTATGCAGAAAACTATAAGACACTGATGAAAGAAATTAAAGATGATACCAACAGATGGAGAGATATACCATGTTCTTGGATTGGAAGAATCAATATTGTGAAAATGACTATACTACTCAAAACAATCAACAGATTCAATGCAATCCCTATCAAACTACTGATGGCATTTTTCACATAACTAGAACAAAAAAATTCACGATTTGTATGGAAATACAAAAGACCTTGAATACTCTAAGCAATATTGACAAAGAAAAACGGCACTGGAGGAATCAGCCTCCCAGGCTTCAGGCTACACTACAAAGCTACAGTAATCAAGACAGTATGGTACTGGCACAAAAACAGAAATACAGGTCAATGGAACAGGAGAGAAAGTCCAGAGATAAACCCACGCACATATGGTCACCTTATTTTTGATAAAGGAGGCAAGAATATACAATGGAGAAAAGACATCCTCTTCAAAAAGTGGTGTTGGGAAAACTGGACAGCTACATGTAAAGCAATGAAATTACAAAACTCCCTAACACCATACACAAAAATAAACTCAAAATGGATTAGAGACCTAAATGTAAGGCCAGACACTATAAAACTCTTAGAGGAAAATATAGGGAGAACACTCTATGACATAAACCACAACAAGGTCCTTTTTGACCCACCTCCTAGAGAAATGGAAATAAAAACAAAAATAAATGGGACCTAGTGAAACTTAAAAGCTTTTACACAGCAAAGGAAACCATAAGAAAGACAACCCTTAAAATGGGAGAAAATATTTGCAAATGAAGCAACTGACAAAGGATTAATCTCCAAAATTTACAAGCAGCTCATGCAGCTCAATAACAAAAAAACAAACAACCCAATCCAAAAATGGGCAGAAGGCCTAAATAGATATTCCTCCAAAGAAGGTATACAGATTGCCAAACACACACATGAAAGGATGCTCAACATCAGTAATCATTAGAGAAATTCAAATCAAAATTACAATGAGGTATCACCTCACACCAGTCAGAATGGCCATCATCAAAAAATCAACAAACAATCAATGCTGGAGAGGGTGTGGAGAAAAGGGAACCCTCTTGCACTGTTGGTGGGAATGTAAATTGATACAGCCACTATGGAGAACAGTATGGAGGTTCCTTAAAAACTAAAAATAGAATTACCATACCACCCAGCAATCCCAGTACTGGGCATATACCCTGAGCAAACCATAATTCAAAAAGAGTCATGTACCACAATGTTCATTGCAGCGCTATTTACAATAGCCAGGACATGGAAGTAACCTAAGTGTCCACCGACAGATGAATGGATAAAGAAGACGTGGCACATATATACAATGGAATATTACTCAGGCATAAAAAGAAATAAAATTGAGTTATTTGTAGTGAGGTGGATGGACCTAGAGTCTGTCATACAGAGTGAAGAAAGTCAGAAAGAGAGAAACAAATACTGTATGCTAACACATTATATGGAATCTAAAAGAAAAAAAGGTTCTGATGAACCTAGGGGCATAACTGGAATAAAGATGCAGATGTAGAGAATGTACTTGAGGACACAGGGAGAGGGACAGGTAAGCTGGGACGAAGTGAGAGAGTGGCACGGACATATATACACTACCATATGTAAAATAGATAGCTAGTGGGAAGCAGCCACATAGCACAGGGAGATCAGCTTGGTGCTTCGTGACCATCTAGAGGGGTGGGATAGGGAGGATGGGAGGGAGACACAAGAGGGAGGAGATATGGGGATATATGTTTATGTATAGCTGCTTCACTTCACTTATAAAGCAGAAACTATATACACCACTGTAAAGCAAGTATCCTCCAATAAAGATGTTTTTTTAAAAAAAGAAAGTCTATGCCTTATACGAATGTTACCAAATTATTTTCTTTAAATTTAGCCAATTCAAATATTTGTGAATTCTAAACAGATTCCCCATCAGTCTCCATTAATAAGATAAATTATAATACTGCTGTTGTTTATTGAATAACTCTGTACTAGACATTGAATGGGCACATTCCAGGTTTTTAAATTTGATTTCATATTAATTCTGTAATTGCATTATTATTATATGCATTTTACTGATGAGAAAGTTTAGGTTTAGGGAACCTATATAATAATAAGTAGCACAATCTGGATATGAACACTGATGGATTAATGTCAAAGCCATGCTACCTTTTATGTGTATAATTCATTAAAGGGTGCATTTTCGAGTTTACAGGGGGGACCTTGAAGATGGCGGAAGAGTAAGACGCGGAGATCGCCTTCCTCCCCACGGATACACCAGAAATACATCCACACGTGGAACAACTCCTACAGAACTCCTACTGAAGGCTGGCAGAAGACCTCAGACCTCCCAAAAGGCAAGAAACTCCCCACGTAACTGGGTAGGGCAAAAGAAAAAACAGAGACAAAAGAATAAGGACGGCACCTGCACCAGTGGGAGGGAGCTGTGAAGGAGGAAAAGTTTCCACACACTAGGAAGCCCCTCCGCGGGCGGAGACTGCGGGAGGCAGAGGGGGGAGTTTCGGGACTGCGGAGTAGTGCACAGCGACGGGTGCGGAGGGCAAAGCGGGGAGATTCCTGCACAGACGATCGGTGCCGACCAGCACTCACCAACCCGAGAGGCTTGCTGCTCACCCACCGGGGCGGGGGGGGGCTGCGAGCTGAGGCTCGGGTTTTGGTTTTGGACGGAGCTCAGGGAGAGGACTGGGGTTGGCGGCTTGAACATAGCCTGAAGGGGTTAGTGCACCACGACTAGCCGGGAGGGAGTTCGGGGAAAAGCCTGCACCGGCCGAAGAGGCAAGAGACTTTTTCTTCCCTCTTTGTTTCCTGGTGCGCGAGGAGAGGGGTTTAAGAGCGCTGCTTAAAGGAACTCCAGAGACGGGCGCGAGCCGCGGCTAAAAGCGCGAACCCCAGAGACGGGCGCAAGCCGCGGCTGAGGGCGCGAGCCCCCGAGACGGGCGCGAGCCGCGGCTGAAAGTGCAAACCCCAGAGACGGGCGTGAGTCGCGGCTAAAAGCGCGAGCCCCCGAGACGGGCGCGAGCCGCGGCTGAAAACGCAAACCCCAGAGACGGGCGCGAGCCGCGGCTAAAACCGCGGAGCCCAGAGACGGGCGGGAGACGCTAAGGCTGCTGCTGCCGCCACCAAGGGGCCTGTGTGCGAGCACAGGTCACTCTCCACACCCCTCTTCCGCGGAGCCTGTGCAGCCCGCCACTGCCAGGTTCCCGGGATCCAGGGACAACTTCCCCGGGACAGCGCACGGCGGGCCTCAGGCTGGTGCAACGTCACGCCGGCCTCTGCCGCAACGTCACGCTGCCTCTGCCGCCGCAGGCCCGCCCCGCACGCAGTGCCCCTCCTTCCGCCATCCCCCAACCCCCGGCCTGAGTGAGCCGGAGGCCCCGAATCAGCGGCTCCTTTAACCCCGTCCTGTCTGAGCGAAAAAACAGACGCCCTCCAGCGACCTACACGCAGAGGCAGGGCCAAATCCAAAGCTGAGCTCCTGTGAGCTGTGAGAACAAAGAAGAGAAAGGGAAATCTCTCCCAGCAGCCACAGAAGCAGCGGATTAAAGCTCCACAATCAACTTGATATACCCTGCATCTGTGGAATACCTGAATAGACAAGGAATGATCCCAAATTGAAGAGGTGGAATTTAGGAGCGAGATCTATGATTTTTTTCCCTTTTCCTCTTTTTGTGAATGTGTACGTGTATGCTTCTGTGTGACATCTAGTCTGTATACTCTAGCTTCCACCATTTGTCCTAGGGCTCTATCCGTCCATGACTTTTTTTTAAAAATTCCTTTTCTTAATAATTAAGTTTAATTGTAATAACTTTATTATACTTTACCTTCGTTCTTTCTTTCTTTCCTTCCTTCCCTCCCTCCTTTAGACAACGAATCACCCCAAATTGAGGAGGTGGTCTCAGGGAGCAGGATTTATGATTTTTCCCCCTTTACCTCTTTTTGTGAAGGTGTATGTGTATGCTTCTGTGTAAGATTTTCTCTGTATAGCTTTGCTTCCAACATTTGTCCTCAGGTTCTATCCATCCCTTTTTTTTTTTCTAAATATTTTTTAATTCAATAACTATATTATACTTTATTTTATTTTTACTGTATCATCTTTCTTTCTGTCTTTTTTTTCCTTCTTTCCCTCCTTCCTTCCTTCCTCCCTCCCTCCCTCCCTCCTTTCTTTCCTTCTTTGCTTCTTTCTTCCTTCCTTCCTTTCCTCCTTTCCCTCTTTCTTTACTCATACTTCTACTAATTCTCCCTACTTTTTCTCCCTTTTATTCTGAGCTGTGTGGATGAAAGGCTCTTGGTGCTCCAGCCAGGAGTCAGGGCTCTGCCTCTGAGGTAGGAGAGCCAACTTCAGGACACTGGTCAACAAGAGACCTCCCAGCTCCACATAATATTAAACGGTGGAAATATCCCAGAGACCTCCATCTTAACACCAGCACCCAGCTTCACTCAACGACCAGCAAGCCACAGTGCTGGACAACCTATGCCAAACAACTAGCAAAACAGGAACACAACCCCACCCATTAGCAGAGAGGCTGCCTAAAATCATAATAAGGCCACAGACACCCCAAAACACACCACCAGACGTGAACCTGCCCACTAGAGAGACAAGATCCAGCCTCATCCAGCACAACACAGGCACTAGTCCCCTCCACCAGGAAGCCTACACAACCCACTGAAACAACCTTAGCCACTGGAGACAGACATCAAAAACAACGGGAACTACGAACCTGCAGCCTGCAAAAAGGAGACCCCAAACACAGTAAGCAAAATGAGAAGACAGAAAAACACACAGCAGATGAAGGAGCAAGATAAAAACCCACCAGACCTAACAAATGAAGAGGAAATAGGCAATCTACCTGAAAAAGAATTCAGAATAATGATAGTAAGGATGATCCAAAATCTTGGAAGTAGAATGGACAAAATGCAAGAAACAGTTAACAAGGACCTACAAGAACTAAAGATGAAACAAGCAACGATGAACAATGCAATAAATGAAATTAAAATCACTCTAGATAGGATCAATAGCAGAATAACTGAGGCAGAAGAACGGATAAGTGACCTGGAAGATAAAGTAGTGGAAATAACTACTGCAGAGCAGAATAAAGAAAAAAGAATGAAAAGAACTGAGGACAGTCTCAGAGACCTCTGGGACAACATGAAACGCACCAACATTCGAATTATAGGGGTTCCAGAAGAAGAAGAAAGAAAGAAAGGGACTGAGAAAATATTTGAAGAGATTATAGTTGAAAACTTCCCTAATATGGGAAAGGAAATAGTTAATCAAGTCCAGGAAGCACAGAGGGTCCCATACAGGATAAATACAAGGAGAAACACGCCAAGACACATATTAATCAAACTGTCAAAAATTAAATACAAAGAAAGCATATTAAAAGCAGCAAGGGAAAAACAACAAATAACACACAAGGGAATCCCCATAAGGTTAACAGCTGATCTCTCAGCAGAAACCCTACAAGCCAGAAGGGAGTGGCAGGACATACTGAAAGTGATGAAGGAGAATAGCCTGAAACCAAGACTACTCTACCCAGCAAGGATCTCATTCACATTTGATGGAGAAAATAAAACCTTTACAGACAAGCAAAAGCTGAGAGAGTTCAGCACCACCAAACCAGCTTTACAACAAATGCTAAAGGAACTTCTCTAGACACGAAACACAAGAGAAGGAAATGACCTATAGTAGCGAACCCAAAACAATATATAAAATGGAAATAGGAACATACATATCGATAATTACCTTAAATGTAAATGGACTAAATGCTCCCACCAAAAGACACAGATTGGCTGAATGGATACAAAAACAAGACCCTTATATATGCTGTCTACAAGAGACCCACTTCAGAACTAGAGACACATACAGACTGAAAGTAAGGGGATGGAAAAAGATATTCCATGCAAATGGAAACCAAAAGAAAGCTGGAGTAGCAATTCTCATATCAGACAAAATAGACTTTAAAATAAGGACTATTAAAAGGGACAAAGAAGGACACTACATAATGATCAAGGGATCGATCCAAGAAGAAGATATAACAATTGTAAATATTTATGCACCCAACATAGGAGCACCTCAATACATAAGGCAAATACTAACAACCATAAAAGGGGAGATCAACAGTAACACATTCATAGTAGGGGACTTTAACACCCCACTTTCACCCATGGACAGATCATCCAAAATGAAAATAAATAAGGAAACACAAGCTTTAAATGATACATTAAACAAGATGGACTTAATTGATATTTATAGGACACTCCATCCAAAAACAACAGAATACACATTTTTCTCAAGTGCTCATGGAACATTCTCCAGGATAGATCATATCTTGGGTCACAAATCAAGCCTTGGTAAATTTAAGAAAACTGAAATTGTATCAAGTATCTTTTCCGACCACAACGCCATGAGACTAGATATCAATTACAGGAAAAGATCTGTAAAAAATACAAACACATGGAGGCTAAACAATACACTACTTAATAATGAAGTGATCACTGAAGAAATCAAAGAGGAAATAAAAAAATACCTAGAAACAAATGACAATGGAGACACAACGACCCAAAACCTATGGGATGCAGCAAAAGCAGTCTTAAGGGGGAAGTTTATAGCAATACAAGCCCACCTTAAGAAGCAGGAAACATCTCGAATAAACAACCTAACCTTGCACCTCAAGCAATTAGAGAAAGAAGAACAAAAAAACCCCAAAGCTAGCAGAAGGAAAGAAATCATAAAAATCAGATCAGAAATAAATGAAAAAGAAATGAAGGAAACAATAGCAAAGATCAATAAAACTAAAAGCTGGTTCTTTGAGAAGATAAACAAAATAGATAAACCACTAGCCAGACTCATCAAGAAAAAAAGGGAGAAGACTCAAATCAATAGAATTAGAAATGAAAAAGGAGAAGTAACAACTGACACTGCAGAAATAAAAAAAATCATGAGAGATTACTACAAGCAACTCTATGCCAATAAAATGGACAATCTGGAAGAAATGGACAAATTCTTAGAAATGCACAACCTGCCAAGACTGAATCAGGAAGAAATAGAAAATATGAACAGACCAATCACAAGCACTGAAATTGAAACTGTGATTAAAAACCTTCCAACAAACAAAAGCCCAGGACCAGATGGCTTCACAGGTGAATTCTATCAAACGTTTAGAGAAGAGCTAACACCTATCCTTCTCAAACTCTTCCAAAATATAGCAGAGGGAGGAACACTCCCAAATTCCTTCTACGAAGCCACCATCACCTTGATACCAAAACCAGACAAGGATGTCACAAAGAAAGAAAACTACAGGCCAATATCACTGATGAACATAGATGCAAAAATCCTCAACAAAATACTAGCAAACAGAATCCAACAGCACATTAAAAGGATCATACACCATGATCAAGTGGGGTTTATTCCAGGAATGCAAGGATTCTTCAATATACGCAAATCTATCAATGTGATAAACCATATTAACAAATTGAAGGAGAAAAACCATATGATCATCTCAATAGATGCAGAGAAAGCTTTCGACAAAATTCAACACCCATTTATGATAAAAACCCTCCAGAAAGTAGGCATAGAGGGAACTTTCCTAAACATAATAAAAGCCATATATGACAAGCCCACAGCAAACATCATCCTCAATGGTGAAAAACTGAAAGCATTTCCACTAAGATCAGGAACAAGACAAGGTTGCCCACTCTCACCACTCTTATTCAACATAGTTTTGGAAGTTTTAGCCACAGCAATCAGAGAAGAAAAGGAAATAAAAGGAATCCAAATCGGAAAAGAAGAAGTAAAGCTGTCACTGTTTGCAGATGACATGATACTATACATAGAGAATCCTAAAGATGCTACCAGAAAACTACTAGAGCTAATCAATGAATTTGGTAAAGTAGCAGGATACAAAATTAATGCACAGAAATCTCTGGCATTCCTATATACTAATGATGAAAAATCTGAAAGTGAAATCAAGAAAACACTCCCATTTACCATTGCAACAAAAAGAATAAAATATCTAGGAATAAACCTACCTAAGGATACGAAAGACCTGTATGCAGAAAATTATAAGACACTGATGAAAGAAATTAAAGATGATACAAATAGATGGAGAGATATACCATGTTCTTGGATGGGAAGAATCAACATTGTGAAAATGACTCTACTACCCAAAGCAATCTACAGATTCAATGCAATCCCTATCAAACTACCACTGGCATTTTTCACAGAACTAGAACAAAAAATTTCGCAATTTGTATGGAAACACAAAAGACCCCGAATAGCCAAAGCAATCTTTAGAACGAAAAAAGGAGCTGGAGGAATAAGGCTCCCTGACTTCAGACTATATTACAAAGCAACAGTAATCAAGACAGTATGGTACTGGCACAAAAACAGAAAGATAGATCAGTGGAACAGGATAGAAAGCCCAGAGATAAACCCACGCACATATGGACACCTCATCTTTGATAAAGGAGGCAGGAATGTACAGTGGAGAAAGGACAGCCTCTTCAATAAATGGTGCTGGGAAAACTGGACAGGTACATGTAAAAGTATGAGATTAGATCACTCCCTAACACCATACACAAAAATAAGCTCAAAATGGATTAAAGACCTAAATGTAAGGCCAGAAACTATCAAACTCTTAGAAGAAAACATAGGAAGAACACTCTATGACATAAATCACAGCAAGATCCTTTCTGACCCACCTCCTAGAGTAATGGAAATAAAAACAAAAATAAACAAATGGGACCTAATGAAACTTCAAAGCTTTTGCACAGCAAAGGAAACCATAACCAAGACCAAAAGACAACCCTCAGAATGGGAGAAAACATTTGCAAATGAAGCAACTGACAAAGGATTAATCTCCAAAATTTACAAGCAGCTCATGCAGCTCAATAACAAAAAAACAAACAACCCCATCCAAAAATGGGCAGAAGACCTAAATAGACATTTCTCCAAAGAAGATATACAGAATGCCAACAAACACATGAAAGAATGCTCAACATCATTAATCATTAGAGAAATGCAAATCAAAACTACAATGAGATATCATCTCACACCAGTCAGAATGGCCATCATCAAAAAATCAAGAAACAATAAATGCTGGAGAGGGTGTGGAGAAAAGGGGACACTCTTGCACTGCTGGTGGGAATGTGAATTGGTTCAGCCACTGTGGAGAACAGTATGGAGGTTCCTTAAAAAACTACAAATAGAATTACCATATGACCCAGCAATCCCACTACTTGGCATATACCCTGAGAAAACCAAAATTCAAAGAGAGTCATGTACCAAAATGTTCATTGCAGCTCTATTTACAATAGCCAGGACATGGAAACAACCTAAGCGCCCATCATCGGATGAATGGATAAAGAAGATGTGGCACATATACACAATGGAATATTACTCAGCCTTAAAAAGAAATGAAATTGAGCTATTTGTAATGAGATGGATAGACCTAGAATCTGTCATACAGAGTGAAGTAAGTCAGAAAGAAAAAGACAAATACCGTATGCTAACACATATATATGGAATTTAAGGGAAAAAAATGTCATGAAGAACCTAGGGGTAAGATAGGAATAAAGACGCAGACCTACTGGAGAACGGACTTAAGGATATGGGGAGGGGGAAGGGTGAGTTTTGACAGGGCGAGAGAGAGTCATGGACATATACACACTAACAAACGTAGTAAGGTAGATAGCTGGGGGGAAGCAGCCGCAAGGCACAGGGATATTAGCTCGGTGCTTTGGAACAGCCTGGAAGGGTGGGATGGGGAGAGTGGGAGGAAAGGAGACGCAAGAGGGAAGACATATGGGAACATATGTATATGTATAACTGATTCACTTTGTTATAAAGCAGAAACTAACACACCATTGTAAAGCAATTATACCCCAATAAAGATGTTTAAAAAAAAAATAAAAAAAAAAAAAAAAAAAAAAAAAAAAAAAAAAGGGTGCATTTTCAAATCAATATGAGAGCAAATACTGAATGGGCTTAGGAAAAAAAGACTTTAATAAGACTTTATTTGATCAAGTTATTTAAGTAGTGGAGTAGACAGTGCCTTTTAGACAGAGGCAACAGCAGCAGCAAAGGCTCTGAAGCATGATGTACCTCTGCTAGGGAACTGCATATGCTTTGGTATTGCTGGGGTTTTGATTTAGGGGCAGGGATTGGTTGAAAAAGAGATTGAAAAGGTAAGCTAAAGAGTGCTCAGTCAACCATGTGTGCCTTTTGGAGGAGACTGGCCTCATCTTGCTAGAGAACCACTGAGAGTTCTCAAGCGGAGAAGTGGTATGGTAAAATTGTATAACCAACCTCTTAGGTATCTCCATCATATGTCTGACAACATAATTCAAAGTCCAATATTAAATTGGATTCTCTGAATTCTGATTACTGGTACTTCTACTACTAAGGTTTTCACCTAAATGGTCTTGAGCCCCTTGGGGATCATGAAATTATTGCATGGGGTGTAAGAATTCTTGTGCCTGTATACTTCAACGTATGAGAGTTATACATCATATTCTCCATGTTGAAATTCCTTTACATTAGTGAAGGTGTTAAATAAGGTAGCTTTGTATAAGCTGTGCTTTAGAGAATCAAGAGAAAGCCTAGATTCATGCCTTGGGGTTAGATGAACAGGAGGGAGAAATACAGTAACACAAAGGGACAGTTTCAATCAGCCAAAGGTTACTGAAGAAGAAGCAAGGGGCAGTGCTCTGAAGAAAGATGTAGTAATTTGCAATGGATAGGAATTTGTGGGAAATGTGCATCTTTCTCAGGCTCCTTAAACTACATGAGGGGTTGAATGGACTTGTAAGATGATTGGGAATACTTCGGGACAATTAAGGAAAGGGTATCTGAGAAGCTGGAGGGTTTGAAACCTTTCAGGTGATCTGCACTTATTGTTTTATATGCTCTTCTTCTCTTCCAACTATGAACTCCTCAGTGGTAACAAACCCAATTGATGTTTATCCGTACAGGTCCCATTTCTATTAATGTGTTAAATATTCAAAGGTCTTCAAAAAGTATTCTATAAATGAGTGAATTTTCATTTAAAGTCCTAATTTTAATAAAGGTTCTCCAAAGACTAACTTAATATCTATCTCCCTATCCAAGTATTTGTGAGAAAATGGATTGTTTTTAGAAACTGCCTAATTTAACAGTTTTATTGTACTTTGACAAGGTTTCCACTAGTAAATATTTTGTAATTATCTACGTAAGTTATATTAAATGGGGGGTAATCCATGTATAGATGATTTGGTTTTTGTTCATTTGTTTGTATTTTTACTTGCTTCTTATCTTGAAACTACCTGTAGGCACTTTGCTTTTCACTTTTTGAGTTTTTTTAATTGAAGTATAGTTGATTTACCATATTGTGTTAGTTTCAGGTATACAGCAAAGTGATTCAGTTATATATTTTTTCAGATTATTTTCCATTATAGGTTATTATAAGATATTGAATATAGTCCCCTGTACTATACAGTAAATCCTTGTTGCTTATCTATTTAATGTATAATAGTCTGTAACTGTTAATCCCATACTCCTAATTTATCCCTCCCCCACACTCCCCTTTGGTAACCATAAGTTTGTTTTCTATGTCTGTGAGTCTGTTTTGTATATAGATTCATTTGTATTATTTTTTAGATTCCACATATAAGTGATATCATAAAATATTTGTCTCCCTCTGACTTATTTCACTAAGCATAATATTCTCTAGGTCCATCCATGTTGCTGCCAATGGCAGTATTACATTCCTTTATATGGCTGAGTAATATTCAATTGTATAGATATATACCATATCTTCTTAAACCAATTATCTGTTGATGGGCAACTGGGTGTTTCAGTGTCATAACAATTATAAATACTGCTGCTATGAATATTGGGGTGCATGTATCTTTTCAAATTAGAGTCTTCATCTTCTCCAGATATATGACCAGGAGTGGGATTGCTAGATCATGCACTTTGGCATGAGGTTTAGTTTATGTCTGGATTCAAGTGTGACAGGGAAGCTATGCATATGCAGGCCAAGAAACCTCAACATGGAAGGGAGTTAGAAATAATCTTCTAACAACTATTTATCCTTTGTAAACATAATTTTAAGCAATAGGAAATTAAAGCTCAGCTTTTAGCCTAGTGCCTAGAATTTGGCAGAAATTTCATAGAACTTCTTTGAATTAATGAAATAGCCTGATCTCTAATACTAACTTTAGTAGACACTACATCATACTTTGGCACCACCAATTTAGATATGAATATGTCACTATTTCTGCTTTATTTATACCTTACGGTTTTCATAAAAAAGTAACAAAATCTTTCAAAAGTCATTTTCAATAAAACCAAGAACATGTTAAAAGGAAAAGAGAAACCATGAATGAGGAAAAGGGAGAACTCAAATATACTAATTCTAGGGGTTGACATCTTAATGAGATTAAAAATCACATTTGATATCTTTCTTTCTGTCTATAATGAGTATATGTATTATATCAACACTGTATATCTTCCTTCATATGTATATCACTGTAGCACACACATTTAGTCATACCTACTAAAACTGCTCAATAAAATACCATTTTGATAACTTTATAATAAGTGAAAATATTTTAGGACTAAGCCAAGCCATGTGACTTTCCTTAAGCCTTAGTTTCCTCAGATGGCCAGATGGCCAACAGGCAAATAAAAAGATGCTCAACATCACTAAATATCAGAAAAATGCAAATCAAAACCATATTGAGATATCACCTCACACCTGTCAGATGGGTTATCATCAAAAAGTCTGCAAATAAACGTTGTCAAGGATTTGGAGAAAAGGGAACCTTAGTACACTGTTGGTGGAAATGTAAACTGGTGCAGCCACTATGGAAAAAAATTATGGAGTTTCCTCAAAAAACTAGAAATAGATTTACCAAATGATCCAGAAATTCCACCCTGGGGAATATATATCTGAAGAATGAAAACACTAATTCAAAAAGACACATGCACCCAATGTTCATAGCAGCATTATTTACAATTGCTGAGATAAGGAAGCAACCTAAGTGTCCATCAACAGATCGATAGATAAAGAAGATGTGGTGTATATATATATATATATATATATATATATATATTCCATTAGGTATATATAATGGACTATTACTCAGCCATTAAAAGAATGAAATTTTGCTGTTTGCAACAATATGGATTGACCTACAGCATATTACACTTCATGAAATAAGTCAGACAGAGAGAGACAAATACTGTATGTTATCACTTATATGTAGAATCTAAAAAATAAAACAAAGAAATACAACAAAATAGAAAAAGACTCACAGATATAGAGAATAAACTAGAGTTACAAATGGGGGGAGGAGGGGCATAACAGGGGTAGGGGATTAGGAGGCACAAACTACTCTGCATAAAATAAACTTCAGAGGTGTATTGTGCAACACCGGGATTATGCCCAATGGTTTATAATAACTTTGAATGGAATATAACCTATAAAAATACTGAATCATTATGCTGTGCACCTGAAGTTAATATAATATTGTAAATCAACTATAGTTCAATTAAAAAAATAGAAAAAGTACAACAAGAAAATGAGGCTAGGAGAAAATATAACTTTCAATTCAAATAAAGTGGTTTAAATAATTTATCATCTGTGTCTTTGACCTCTCTCATGCCAAAACAAGACTAGGTAACACTCTTTTGTACTCCAACCAGAGCTCCCAGATTTAGCAAATAAAAATGCAGGGTGTCCAGTTAAATTTAAATTTCCGATAAACAATGAATCTTTTTTAGTATCTACCAAATATCGCATTGGACACCTTTATGCTAAAAATTACGTATGACTTATCTGAGGTCAAATTTAATTGGGTATCCTGTATTTTATATGGCAATCCTATTTCTAACAACATCTTAGGGTTGTGGCACATTTAAAATGTTAAAGTACCAACTTTGAAGCCAGGGTCAAGTCCCAGCTCTGACAGGAGATTTTTTTTTTTTTTAACAAAATAAAAATTTATTTTTGTATTTAAGCTAAATTGCCTTTTAAATTCCTTCAAGCTTGGTTCATTGAAGTGGTTAAGTATAAATGCTATTGACTAGAAATTTAGCTGTAGAGTTAAGTTACGCCCGTGCGAAGAAGAGGCTCAAATGCTGTCCCAGGCAGCTTTCCTGAGGGACAAGGGCTCCTTCTGGAAACACAAAATGTAATTCTTATTTTATAAATAATGTGATGTAGAGGTTAACTAGTCCCCCTCCCCTTTGTGAAGGAGGGTGAATGTTTTGTGGCAGGGGACTGCACGTCCCCACCCCCAAGGAGAGCTCTGTTAATACTTCACTGTTGTGTGTGGAGCTGAGGAGGGACCTGAGCCTCAAATACCTGCTAGGATTGGAGAAGGGGGCGGGGCATGGGGCTAGAAATCAAGCTTCTACCTATATCTTATGTAAGGTAGCCCCTCTCAGCTTAGTACTCGCAGCTAGTTTACCTCAGTTAAACAGGCAGGACAGTTGGTCCAGGAGCCCCCTGAAGTGGGCATCCTGGTGCAGCCTGAGTGTGAGCACATGAGTGCTGGTGTGGACGTGGATGTGCACTGGACAGGGATGGGAGGCTGGGACTTTCCATTACAAATAAAGACTGGA
The DNA here is from genome assembly GCF_963924675.1 of Phocoena phocoena. Lineage (NCBI taxonomy): Eukaryota > Metazoa > Chordata > Mammalia > Artiodactyla > Phocoenidae > Phocoena > Phocoena phocoena. Next base: position 52,075,190 of record NC_089226.1, on the reverse strand, counting down.
TTCCTGTGAGTCTATTTGGAATTTTTAGTACGAACGTGAGATTGTTCTCCTTGCTTATGTCATTATAAAAAAGCTGGCTCCCCTGTTTGAGTTTCACATCTAATAAACTAGGGCTAACAATAATACCTATCTGATAAACTTCTGGAGAAAAGTAAATGAGTTAAAAACTATAACTCACTAGCATAGGACTTCTAGCATCAAATTGTAATTGTTTATTCATCTTTCCCACAGACTAAGAGATATTTGAAAAAAGGATAAGTCTTTTTAAAAGCTATATCTAAATTTATAGCATTATTCTTGACACATAGTATATGTTCAGCAAATATATGTTGAATAAATGAATCCTTAATGGATTTCTAAGTCACCTCTGAAATATGATTTATATTATTCTGTTCCACAGCATACCCTTCATTAAAAAAAAAAGTAAACTTATTATTGCCCCTATAAGAAATCATCTAACAAATTTCCTTTTAGCAGAGATAAGATACATTTACCATTCTATTGTCTTCTTGGGCTCGGTTAACTTGCTTTTGAAATTTGGGAGGCAGAACACAGGAATTCCTGCTTTCATAGACTATACCAAAATCAGTCAAGTGCCAAGATAAGACTCAGAGTGGATGGCTTCTCTGTGATGGCCTATTCTGAATATTGTTTTCTGTTCTAGTTGCTGCATTGTTTTTGATGGTGACAGTCTCTGCAGTTTTTCCTTCGTAAGCTGGCCACTTAACAGGTAACGACATGCATCCAAAAAACAATTCACATGGGCTCCACTCTTACATTCTGTTCTAGGTGAAGCTTTTTTGACTTTATTTTCTCACCCATACTCCATCTACCAAATAGCTAAAATCTAACTGGAATGAAAATGAAGTAGGGATTTTTAGCCTTGGCTCTATCCTAAAACTGGCTCACTCTCCTTCCAATATGCCCAGAGTGCTTTCTAAGGTTGTTGAAGCCTCACAGAAGACTTGACAGTTACTCTAGTTAGGAGCAATTCTGTTTATTCACTCGTAGTTTCTCACTCTCATTTCAATGCCTACTTGAAAAAAAAAAAAAAAATCACTGGAAACAGCTTGTGGTTCTGATTTCTTATATTTTTGTATAATAGAAAGGGCCCTACTGAATAAAACTTTCATTTATTACTAGCATATAAGGGGCCAAACATGTGCTAAATGCTTTACAAATGGTCTCCATTTTAATTCTCATAACATATCTACTATATAGGTATTTTTCCTCATTTTATGTGTAAGGAGAGTCAGGTAGTTGAAGTAACTTACCACAAAGACACAGTGCTGCTAAGTGTCTAAAAGATAGAATCAAAATCCACATCTGTTTTCTGAGAGTCTATTTTCTTTAACCCTATGAGGTTTTAAGGACAGTATGGTTTAGTGAAAAACCTGAGTCCAACTCCAGGTTCTGCTGTTGGATCCCTGAGGGCAATGGGTCAATGCAATTGATTTAATTCATTTTAGTTCAGTTCTACATTTACTAAATACCTGCTTCGCATAAGACTCTGTGTAAGGCACCATTAAAAGGAAAAGTTGAAAAGGAAATGGTTTAAGTTCTCATTGAATTGAGAAGATGGTAGAAGAGATTAGATATATACACAAAGACCTTCACTACACAATAAGATAGGACAGGTCCTGTAAAACAGGCATAGGCAGTTGGTGACAGAAATAGGAGAGAGAAAAATTTTTACATGGAGGATGAGGAAGAAAGATAATTTGGGCAGGGCATTCAAAAACAGGCAGTTTACCTTAGAGTTTAAGAGACAGAGCTCTTGAATTAGAAGCGTCCTGGATTCAAATCATAGTTCTACCAACAAACACAACGATATGATGACCCTTGGCAAAGTGCTGGACCACTGGCAGCCTTGGTTTCCTCATCTTCAGGAGGGGATAATAACACTTCCACCTAATAGGAGGGTTCTGTCATTGCGAGAAGCAGATATTCTAGATAGTATATATCAAAGTACCTAGCACACCTCCTGTGTGCCCTCAATAGTATAAGCAGTCAATAAAGACTAAAATTTAAAGCAAAAGAATTAGTATTTTGGATAAACAGCAAATAGGATGAGAAGACAGAACTTAAGTCTCCAGGGATAAGATGAGTAAATACACAGAGGGGGAGAAAACATGGGAGGGATACATCTGTAGAAAAGAATGTAACTGACAAGAGGATGCCAACTGATCAGAAAGGAAGGGGTTATGATTCTGAGTCTCAGCTTGGTGCTATGAGAATAATCCAAGTGAGGAGTGACAAGGCAGACCTGATATGGGAATAGCACACCTAGGCTGGAGGTGAGCTGGCCCAAGGCAGGCAGCAGATCTTGGCAAACTACTAAGCTATGGTCTGGAAGGGATGAGTTTAAATACAGTCTCATCCATGCTTTCGCCACCTGTGTAACAGAGAGCTTGATAATGCCTTTCACGGAAAAAGAGAAAAATAAACCAAAAAAGAGGTGAAGGTTTTCAAAAAGAATATCTTCAGTTTGGGGCAAAGGAAACCTTAGTTGATGAATGTGGAGTGAGGGAAGGAAGTAGACCACATCCCACATCGATAATCACTACAGCAGCTCTAACAGCGAAGTGAGTGTTCACACTGGTTTAAATTCTATACTTATGCTTTCTTAAACAATCCTCACCACATGCACTGACATGAAAATAATTATAATTTTCATCTTCCAAGTGAGAAAATCAAGGTTATGGAAGTTTAAGTAACCTCTCCTGAGTCACGAAGCTACTCTGAACAAGCAAGAATTCAAGCCTGGGCCTCATTTCAACACCCATGATTTTATCTGCTACACAATACTGTCTCCAAAACAGTCTGAATAAATGACATCTGCTGTAACTAGCTTAGTGTGTCATGGTAAGTAACAAACTAGATAAGGATGCATAGTGATGCCCTCAGTAAACTGTAAACTGGTGTAAGAATGTTTAGTTACTGTTTTAGTAGTAGGAGTTTTGCTGATAATAGAGATTAATCTCTACTGAACAGTCCACATTTCCCCATCCAATCCATGTGAGGATCAGTTCATCTTTTCAACAATTAAGTCCCCAAATAGTTATGACTTGGCTCTGCAAGGATCTGAACTAGGAGAGAAACATTTATAAAGTTGTGGATCATAAAACAAGAGAAGATTATAGAATAAAAATGCTTGACTTCCCCACATAAGGATGGGAAGTATGGTATCAACCTGGTTAGGCCTGTCTTCTGATACACTGGGAAAGCCAGGTTTATACATCAGATGATACACTTATGAAGGCCATGGTCAGGCTCCCTTAATCTGAAAAAACTAGAAATTCTGCTTTTCTAAAGGGTACGTACTGTGACAACTCTTTTAGTCCAGAACTACTTCTCTCTAGACAGATGTGATATATATATATATATATATATATATATATATATATATATATATATATATACACACATACATGGCATAGAAAGGAGTTCATACACAACTCCTTTCATACACAACTCCTTGATTCATACACAGTGAATCAAACCAAATACAGATAAATATTCAGTGTAGACTTCAAACGGAAATGAAGCTGCTCTGGGGAAAACAATAAGCAAACAAAATACTGTCAGTGAGTTAAAATGAACATCTAATTCATTTACCCACAATTATTTAGCAGGAGTTAATTGGATGTTTACTATGTTTCGGACATTGCACTAAGTTCTTTTACAAATATTATGATGAATTCTAACAAAACCTGGGCAAGCTGAATGTTATCTCAGTTTTACAGGTGAGGAGACAGGTTCTGTAGGCTTTTCCAAAATCACATAGAGTAAGTATTAGAATGGGGTTTAAATCTAGGACTATTTGATTTCCACCCTAGAGCTAAGTACTGATGATGAAAAATGAACAAGACATGATCTTCATGTTTAAATAAAACACAGTCCTAGGTGAAGAGTCTGATTCGTAAAAAGATGTATTGCAATGAAATGAAAATGAAATAGAAGATGCAACAATTGAGTTCACTTGGACATGACTTGAAGAAGACTTTACACAAAAGCTCAATTGTGACAGTTTAGTAGGATTTTGTCAGGCAGAAGGAAGGAGAATGTACATCAGACAAAAATATCAGAGATGCTAAGGCACGCTATCCCGAAGGGTGTGCATTGACAATATGGAGAACTCCATTTGTCTCTAGTATGGGATAGACAGAGAGATTGAGAGTGGGAGAGGGGCTACAAATAAGCTGGGATGCCAAACTAAAGGTTTTGGATTCTGTCTTGGTGATGAGTAGGGAAAATAAGGAGGTTGAAGCATATGAATTCTAAAATTCTTAAACTTTATGGCTATGAAAGGAAGCTTAAAAGTTGACAGACTTAGAGGAAATACAGAAATCTGCTGATTCTCCTTTTTAGTTTCCAAGACTGACACAAGTAAATGTAAAGCCATCACACAACAATGCATTAGTAAAAATGTCACTGCCTATCTGATCAATTAGGGCAAGGAAGGGAGAGATATTTTTAGTTTCTGACTGTACTAGAATAGTTATGAAATAATTTGGTTTTCTAGTCTCACAACTTCATGGAGCCACAGTAATTCCCACTTTTATCTATCCCATCAAATATGATGCACTTTCAATGCTCAATCCACGGCTAAGAACTTGGTCTCTCTCCAAGTCAACAAACAGAATGAATGGATTTCAATCTCTAGTGTATTTGTCTCAGGAAAGCTTCCAAGGTGAAGTGATCTTCATTAAAAAGGAAACTATGGTAACTAAACACAGAAAAATGAAAATATGTAGGCAGGAATCTAAGAGGTACTTATCATTGATAATGGTTTGTATATAGATGCAGGATTCTTGTAGTAGCTCCTGGAACATATTCAAACACCAAAAAAAAAAAAAAACAAGTGTGTCCTCTGGTTTGAAAGAGCTTTTGTCCACATTGTAGTATCATCACATGAGATCTAATAGAATTGGAAATGTGCTTAGTATGTCCTTGGAAGACTGTCTGCTAATTCAGTGACTTTTAGTTGAAAGCATGAAGGTGAACAAAAGAAAAAACAAATCAAAGAACAAATCTGAGAAATTAGAAGAAACTAGAGAACCAATAAATAGTAATTAAACAGATAATAGTTTTCCATGGTCAAATACTGTATAGACTAGAACACCCTAATTCTCAAGATAGTAACCAACACATAAGAAAGATAAAATATTGATTTTAGTGTGTAATACTGTAAAAATGTTTATTGTTTATATAAAGTCATCATTATTTCTCTTTGCTGTATCAAACTCCCTTCTTTTTTTTTCAAAAACATAAAGCATAAATAATTAATAACATTCAAAGTCATCTCCCTGGCATAAAGTCTTATTTTTAATGCCATCCAATCTAAGTGAGCAAAAAAAAAATGTGGCTGGGTTAGAAGAAAGAGACTTTTGGGGAGGAATGGACCAGAGATTCCTGCCACCCTTTATGTAAGCTGGTATGTCTCAATCTTTGGAAATGACACCTTAGAGTCATGAAATCTGGTGTTCTCACTGTTCTTGATTAAAACACATTTTAATTATCTGAGTGTCTTTTCTACAACTACACTTTTCTACCAACCACACTGAGTTCTGCAATAATAACGACACTGGCATATCCATCTCAGCACCTCGGGTGCTGTATAAGCCTGTCTCATCCTGAAGCTGGAGGATATAGCCAAGGCATGGTCTGCACCAAGAAGCCCTCCAGAAACATACTACCTTTCAGACTGGATGAGATTTTCATCTCTACTCTCTATGGTACTATGGTATATAGCTCTGAATGTTACGTATCTCTGAATGTGGCATTCAGCTCTGGAGTATTCCAGTATCTGCTATTAAAAAAATCTATGCAAGATACAAGGTACATGACATCACAAAATTCATAGACTTTCTGGATGCAGTGAGTTCAACACAAGTTCACTCACAATCCACTACTCCAGCAAACAAAAACTCTCTATTTCTTGAAAAACATATTTACAAATTTATATTCAAGTTCTTAAAATTAGCCTTCAAGACCTTGGAAATATGGACTCTATCTATTGTCTTGGCCTTACTTAGACCTGTTAATTCCTTCTTTTCCAGCTCAAGATTCTTTCTTTTCATTCTTTTTCTAAATATGTCACAAGAATATTAGAAAGAACATAGATTCTAGGGATAGACAAATTACCATTTAGCAGCAAAGTAAACACTATCAGTTAGCTTGATATCTTGTGCCTCATTTTCCCCATCTATAACCTAAAGAAAGGAATAATGTCCACAGTTATTGTTATGTATGTGAAGTTTCCGGGCACCTAATCACTGCTTAATCAATGTCAGTTTTCCTTTCAGTGCTAAAATTTTCATTTATGCTTTTTCTACTATCTGAACCTCAATTTGCTAAGGTCTCTTACAGAAATTAAGAATGTTAGGAGCTTGTCTATAGAGCTTGCCAGTAAAGCCAAATAATGTGAAATAGTAGGAAAAAAACATAGGATTCACAATCAGACAAATATAGAACTCTGCCCCCTCTCCATTTCTTAACTATGTGACTATAAACAAGCTTTTTAACCTTTCAAAAGTTTAGTTTCCAGGGCTTCCCTGGTGGCACAGCGGTTAAGAATCCGCCTGCCAATGCAGGGAACACGGGTTCAAGCCCTTGTCCAGGAAGATCCCACATGCTGCGGTGCAACTAAGCCCATGCGCCACAACTACTGACTGTGCTCTAGAGCTCACGAGCTACAACTACTGAGCCCGTGTGCCACAACTACTGAGTCCACACACCCTAGAGCCCGTGCTCCACAACAAGAGAAGCTACCGCAATGAGAAGCCTGTGCACTGCAATGAAGAGTAGCCCCCGTTCGCCGCAACTAGAGAAAGCCTGTGTGCAGCATCGAAGGCCCAACACAGCCAAAAAAAAAAAAAAAAGTTTAGCTTCCTTATCTCGAAAATAGGTGGTATAACACCTACCATGTACTTACACTGAAGGCATTCAATGAAATAGCAAAGAAATGTCTAGTATTGTGCTACCTTAATCTCTAACATTTCTTATAGCTTTCAACAACAGCATCATTTTATAACAAGAGTAGAGGCTGGATAAAAAATATTTCTTAAGTTTAATGCTAGAGATTAAATTTAAGGAAATTTGCAGGAGTGTCCCAGAAGTTGATGAGATTTACGAGAAATGATTTTAGTCCTGCCATGTGGATTTGGGCAGTGTCACAGAGTCAGAAGCCATTAAAGAGCTTGCAAACAGAAAGAGACAAAACATTCCAGGCTTGCAGGGTTCATTCAACCGAACCATCAAACTCATATTCCCAGAGTACGGCTGCTCATCCCTGTTGAGCTTGGCAGAGGAACAGAGAATCCATGAGATATCAATGCCATAAAATTAGAGCCTAAAGCCTGGAATTAAATCAAAGATGGTATTTAGCCCTCTCCCTTTGTACTGAAGCTCTGTACTTGCACTGAAGATGAGATTATTGTGATGTCTGGCTTGTTCCAAATCCCAGAATAGATTTTTGGGAGAAAATCCATTTCAGGGACATGGACAGAAACTTCTCATTCAATGACTGGGTCTCTGCAACTGATGTGGAAGCTTTCTCCTTGGTGCTAAGACACTGCTCCTTCAATCCATCCAGTGTGTACCTTGCCAGATTTCCCTTCTTCATTTTCCTTTACTGTGACATTCAAGAACTGATTTCCATCAGAATAGTACTGGTAGGTGGATCTAGATTCTAACACCCCATCTAATGGCTCTAATCTTTTTATTAGCACACATCTTAATCCCCAAACTTCTCAATTACCTCAGCATTCAGAAAGACTGAAAGTTGCTCCAGTACTAAAGAATTTCTATTCTAAAAATAATAAAAGAGCTTACTAATACTGCGAGAAACTGCTGTGAGTAAACACAACTTGGACACAATCCTGTATAATTTATTACTTTCTAATACCTCATTTTTTGTAGTGGCTTCATTGGGGTACAGTTAACATACTAAACAATTCACTCCCTTAAAGAGTGCAATTAAATAGTGTTAGTATATTCAGAGTTGTTCAACCATCACCACCGTCAACTTTAGAACATTTACATCACCCTCCCCCACAAAGGAAGAAAACACATACCCATTAGCAGTTACTCTACCTTCCAACTACCCACTAGACAATGACTAATCTACTTTCTGTCTATGAACTGGACTTTTCATATAAATGAAATCATACAATATATGGTGTTTTTTAAGTGACTTATTTCACTTAGCATAATATTGTCAAGGTACATCCCTTTTGTATCATGTACCCACACTATATTATTTTTTGTTGCCAAGTATTCCTATTGTATGGATAGACCACATGTCATTTATCCCTTAATCAGTTGATGGACATTTGGGGTTGTTTCCATTTTTTTTTGGGGGGGGGATATAATGAATAATGTGTCCAAGTTTTTGAGCGGACTTTTTTTTTATGTCTCTTGGGTACATACCTTGGAGTTTAATTGCCTAGCAACTCTATGTTTAACATTTTGAGGAACAGCAAAACTATTTTTGAATTGGCTTTTGCAAGCCAATTCCTTATTTTCGATAGGAAAAGAAGTTAGTTTTGTGATCTCAGTTAATTATATTTCCTATTATTATTAGGGAAAATATGATTCAAAGGGATAGAGTGACAGCAAAGTCTTAGAGTGAGTTAGTGAGAAAGAAATGTCCACAGTTAGAATCCATTCTGTGACCTCTAGTCCTACATTCCTCCCCCATACCGTTCTGGACAAGGTACACTGCACTATATGACATTGTGGCTTATGTCATTTCATCTTCTCTTGTCCTGAGCCTCACCTAAACTATCTGAATAAAAGGAATCAGTCTGATATACAGAGCAATTATGCAGGAGAGAGGACAGGCTAGGGAAGTTCCAAGTTATGAATCAATAAACTGAAATGGTAGTTCTCTCATCTCTGAAGGAAAAGCAAAACAGAACTTCTGAGATACAGTGAATAAAAGCCAAATTAGTAACTCTTTGTGATGAATTTAAACACCTGCAGGGTGTCTTATAGAATTTCAAGAGAAAGAAGGAATAGTCAAGGCGAGGTGCAGTTGATATCAAACTTCTGTGTGCATGAATACAACCTGTAATTGACTGTTAAAACTGTACATCCTTGGGACCTATCTCACTCACCAGGGATTCTTAATGAGTATGTGTGGGGATGGGGCCTGGGAAGCTGAGCCGTAAACAGGTAAACAAAGGAAGGCCTAAAGCAGGAGGTCTGTAGACAGTATTTTGGCAACACTGGGACAGACTAACCTTTAAGATTAATTAAACAAAATTAGAATCGTACCACTGCCTGTGCAATGCTGGGTAATTTCCTAGTGTCAGTGTGTTCATCTATTACATGGGGCTAACAACAGCCCCTTCACAGTGCTTCCATGAAAATGCAATAATAAAATGCTCTACACATATGAAAAAGATCCAGCTCTAGCTAATGTTGGCTTCCTCTTTGCTTCCCTCAACCAAGTCATAAGGGACTGATAAACATAATGACCTATACAACTGATGTAAAATGAGTGTTGCTTTGTTTCACTGTCTCTCCTTGAGGCCAACCCTTCCCTCCTTCAATAATGTCTCCATTGTGAGCATCCTGCCTCAAAACATGAGACATATGAAAACACTCTCATTTGAGTGAACTAGTTGCAGCTGCAAACATGATGGCAGGAACAAGGTACTATATATGCTGAATGTTGATTAGTATCACCACAACTCATTATTCTGATCAGCCAGAAGCAATTTACAATCATCTTTAAGCAAGTGCACATCATTTTCATAATTGACTTGCGAGAACTTTAACACAACAATTTGTTGTAGCTGTCAATCACTGTCAAAGGGAGAGAAGGAGGAAGCCCTTCTGGAGAGAACAGGAAAAGTGCAGTGCCTGTCCACAGCGGGCAGCGAAAAGCGTGGCTATGCAACCTTTTCCATGTTGCTGTTTTCGAGGCCTTAGGACAGAATCTCTTCCAGATGGAGAAAAGGACCTAAATGTCATTGCATGAAACACAATGATGTTATTGCCCTTTTAAAGATACCTGGAAGGAAACTAACAGTTTTGAGCCATGTTTAAGCCCTCTCAGAGCCCAGTCTTTTAATTTTTTTTGTAACTGCTTATATCATCGCTAGCTATAGTGAAAACAGTTGACTTGCAAACTCATTCTTTTTCTCAAAGAATGCAATTTTTGGGCGACCCCAGAGATACTGAACAGCATATATACAATAGATAGATCTGGATGGCTAGGTAGATAGATAGATAGATAGATGTTTTCATCTTTTCTCAAACAAATAGGTATAAAATATTTATTTATAATTTGCATATTTAATATACTTATTTAAATAATTATGAATGAGAACATTATCTAATTTTTATCTCCATAATACCTAAGAAAGTGAAGAGTACAAGAACTAAAGTAAATGGCCTTGAAAAAAATCAAACAACAAAAACAAAAGAAAAAATCAAAATAGTAAATAACTGGTATTAAAGGCTAATTCTCAACTTTATTACTTTGGTAAAATGAAATTAATAACATTTTCATGCATATTATTAGACATTGAGTGTAAAAAATCTTCAAAAAGTGCACAGTTGGGAACACAGTAGAATGTATATAAAAACAGGAATCTTGATGACCAAGTTGGATTGGATTCTAGCTCTGCCAAAATTGAGTAGTGACGATTGAATCACACAATAATGTATATAATATGCAATATGACACATATGCATATGACTCAATACATATGATGTACAGATGGTGTTATTTGTATGCAACGGATGCTCAAAAATAGTATTTGTTATATTTATGAAAGACCAACACCAGTATAAACAGATGTATGCTTTTTGTTGTCTAGAAGGTAAACTTCTGTAATGTCAAAGTTCTTTGAAAGAAACAACATAAATGAACTACTCAATGCATTGTGTTTTCAGTTATGTAATTTGAGCTGAAAACTACTTACTGAATAATTTTGGGGTGATGTATTGTGGTAGGCTCATGTAAATATTGCACACAACTGGCACAACCACTGAGATGGCCACACCACATCTGGGAGGGTGACTTTCACATAAGTTTTCAGGAAAGTGAATCAAGAATGCTTAGAATGCGGTCGACCAATCTCCATCCAAGTCTAAGTGTTCAAAGATGGCAGTGATCCAAGCTGAGTCATTTTCCCATTTTCTCCTTTACCTGGCTTATAAACATTGAGTGGTGGCTTAATTTTCTACACATCAAAGTCATTAACTATGTTCTTACAGACAGCCTACAGCTTGCCGGGTACTGTACAATAAAAACATGCTAGGCTATATTTTCATGAGGGCAGAAAGCATCATTCTTCATTCTTGTCATTTACCCTGGAGGGTCACATGCAATATTTTGAACATGAGAAGCCCTCAGTAACCATTTATGAATGTGTGAAAACAACTTTCTACAATTTACAGCACTGTGTAAAATATACTTCCATATCCTGTGCTTGTATCTTTTGGCCATCACTTATCACAGTTTAATGCATTGTTCTTTTTTATGAATTTGTCAGTATCTCCTATAGCTGGTAAAGACTAAGAGGACAGGAGCTTCATTTGCTTCCTTCTTTTTCTCAGAATCAAGCTTAGGGATAGATGATTATAATTTGTATTCTTTTGTTGATAATCTCTCTGGTAGAGTTTTTACAATTTACTAAGTGCCCTTAATATTTCAAAATTTCATTGTGAAGTGTGTGTGTACTTGTTCAGCACTATTTGAAATACTGGGATCTTTCAGTCCATAGACTCATGTCTTTCATAAGTTCTTGAAAATTCCCAGCCATTGTTTCTTCAAATATTGATTCTCCTCCATTTTTTCTATCCTCTATATTTGGAATTCCAAATAGATGTGAAGAAATTCTGGATCTATCCTCCATAGCTCCTAACTTTTCTTCCATACTTTCCACTTTTTTCCTTTGTACTGCTTTCTGGGAGAATCCTTAACTCCATCTTTCAGACCATTAATTCACTACTTAGCTGAATCAAGTCCACTTTTCAGACATTTATTATTTTATAGCTGCGATGTTTTTCATTTCCAAGATCTCCATTTATTTTTGTTCCATCACTACCTATTTTTATGTCTAAAACTTATTCTGACATAGAGTCTACTTCTTCATTATATTATATATCTGATGATACTTCTATTTCAGATATTGTCACATTTGCCTTCTATGAATTTTATGTTACCAATTTTTCTGTATATTCAACCCTTTTCTCTTTCCCTATGTTCTTCTCATTCACATTTAAAGATGCTAAAGTTTTTTTCATCTTCAAAAATAATTGTCCCTCAACCACACTCTTCATCCAATCCTGATTTCTTCCTTTTATAGCCAAAGCCATTAAACACATTTCCTGTATTTATAGTCTACATATTCTCACCCTTCATTTATTTCAATCTGATTTCTGTCCCATTATCAATTACATAATATTGTTAAATAGAATTTATTTATTTGTTTATTTATTTATCTTTTTGCTTGGCTCTGGCACACACTAATCACTGCTGACGATTCTCTTTTCTTTGCCTCGATGATGCTACTGCCGGTTTTTCTGCTACACCTCCGAATTCCCCTTTTTAGTCTTATTTGCATGCTTTATTTATTTACTCAGCCACCTTATGTTGGAACTCCTCAGGGTTTTGTCCTTGTCTCACTCTCTAATTTTGTCCTAGGGTATCTAAGTTATGCACCTGGATTTGATGACTTCCCGCATACAGATGGATTCTGAGCTTTTATATCCAACCCAGAGCTCTCATTTGAGCTTCAGGTCTCTATCCAGAACTAACTTCCTATCATCTCACTTGGATATTTCAAAAGCACTTCAAATTCAACAATATCTAAAAGTCAACATCTGACCTCCTCTAAACCCAGGCTGGTCCTTCTTGACACAACCATACTTTTGGATCAGCCAACCAGGCACTTAAGGACATTTCTGGGCACCTACCTTTTTCTTACTGTTCCAGATCCAATCCTTCATTACTACTTACCAGCTTTACTTCTAAATACTTCTCAAATCTATCATTTTCACTTTGCTCTTTATCTTTTTCATCTTTTTTTTTCTTGTTTAAGCTGTCATCATTTCTCACCTGGACTACTGCATTAGGTTCCTAATTCCAGTTGCTCTCCACATTTTATCCAGAGATCTTTTCAAGACATATTTAAACATGGCTTTCCATTGTTCTCTGGATATAAACCAAAACCCTCAGTATGATTCCCGAGGTCCTCTATGGTTTGTCCCTAACTACCCTATTAGTCTCGGTCAACACAAGGAATGCTCTCACTTGCCTTCATAACTCTGGCTTCACTAGCCTTAGTCCTTAGGCTGTGTCCTTTACCCTCTGTTATAAGATCTTTGCACATCTTTTCCCTACCAGATATTTTCTTTCCAGACCTCCACACCTAGTTAATATCTACAGTCCCATTGTATCTCCATAAAAATAAGTTTTGTGCAGGCTAAACTTCCGTCACTCAGAGAGTACCAAGAACCTCTCTTACACATTTTCATACTACAGCATGCCTTTTCCACATGGCATTTACCACAGTTTAAATCATATATTTTTGTATGGTTAATTGATTGATGACTACCTACACATCTAGACGGTGAAATGCTTGCACAGACTCTAGTTTGCCTCAGTCTTTTGAGCAGTGAGGAGGCACTCAATCAATTTTTTTTTAAGAAATAAGAGAAAATATTTCAATCGGATGTTTGTAGCGTTCAATATTAGCTATAGCAGGTGATTCCCTTATAGTTTCTGTCTGTTGCCACAAATTATTTTTAGTTTTGGATAGACCATAAGATATTTTAGGATCTCTATGCATATCAGCAGAAAAGAGATGGCATGTTAAAATTAAGTAATTTGAAGAATGTTTAGTAAGAAATGATTTGCCAAGGTGTGAGATGGGTATTGGGAAATCACAAGAGATACTGGAGGGCCTCCAGGTTAGTATCAGCAGGGGGAGTGGAAGCAGGGACAGTCACTCTCCTCCCTCCCTTCAGTTTCCTGCTTGTCTTCCTCTGGCTAAACCAACCTGGAAGCCAGAGGAAAAGGGAATCTATTGTTATAGTTTGCACGGACTACCTTCCTTCTGCCAAAAAAAAGGTAGAGAACGGACCTAAAGGAACAAACAAAAATATCCAGTACATTATGCAAAGTGTTTTACACCGAAAAGAACACAATTTTATTTATTTTACTTATTTCTGTAGTAAGAGGCTGAAGTTGACATCTGCCTGTTATTTAATAATGTTTTCCTGTGTGGACTCAGGCTTTCAAAAGCAAATGTAAAAAACAGTAAAAAATGCTAAGGAATCCATTCACCCAAATGCCTTAAAGTAGGCATGGCCATGCTAATAAGACATCCACCTGGCCCTGTTTTCTGCATTCTTCCATATTCATTATGGGGTTGAATGATTCAGATGTTTCTTCGTAATTGCCTTGTTTGTCAGAGAAATCTCCCTCTTCTCACCTCAGCAGTGGGGAGCTGTCTCTAAAGAGGATGAAGAGGGGGACTTGGTTTTTTGCTCTATTTCTCCTTCTCACATTTTAGATAAAGTTGTTCTCTCAAGTACCAGATATTCTCCAAAACGTTTCTCTGCTTTATCTTTTAATCCAAATGATGGTGGAACAAACTGTACAGAGAGTATCCTCTCTTATTCTCTCTGGAAATTTATAATGGAAAATAGGTAATACAAACCAAAGGAGCTCAGCACAACACTTTATTATTTTTAAAGGCCGAATGTCTCACAATTAGCTTCAGATTAAGTTCATAATTGTTCCCCATTATCATATTATAAACTTAATTTAAAAACCAGCAACACAATTGATATGTATTTCTTCATACATATCACGAAGTTCGCCTTAAACTGTACCCCACTGATATTGATCATACAATGAACGGAAGAGAAATTCAATTAAGAATTTCAAAGATTGAATGAATCTTGGATGCCCCCTCATCTATAGCTACACATCCAGTATTGTTCTGTCTTCTTTAATCCATCCAGTTTCAATACTTGCCATGATGGCAAAGGCACTCCACCCTGAGGTAGCTCATTCTAACCTGAGACACCTCTGACTCTGTGTTCTTCCTTCCCCTCTTCATCTAAAAATCTATCTGATCCAGAATGATAAAGCTACCATTTATTAAGCAATTACTATGGGTTGGGGGCTATGCTTAGTGCTCTACGAATGTTACCTTGTTTACCCCTCACAATACCCCCTTAAGTAGGCATGGTAGATTGTTCAATGGCCACATTTAATAACCAATCCCTATGACCACACCCCTTGCAATTTGACTTTTCTGCCCTTTCCATGCAGAGGTGGAGACTTTTTCCTCACCATCTTAAATCTGGAATAGTCTCATATCTCACACTGAAAAATATAACGCAGTGGGAGCGACACTGTGGATGCTTTGTATTCTAGGTCTCAAAAATCCCTGAAGGATCTTCCTTTGTTCTCTTGGAATGCTGCCCTGAGGCTATCAAACAAGGAAGCCAATCGAGATTTCCTGGAGGATGAGAGGCCATATGAAGATCCCAGGCACCTCAGCTGATCATCAACACCAATTATCAGACGTGTCAGTAAGTCCATTTGAGACCTTCCAGCCCAGCTGATGCTTTGGCTAAATGCAGCCATGTGAATGAGCCCAGGAAAAAACAGCAGAGGAATTGCCAGGTTTACCCACAGACTTGAGAGGAATAATAAAATGTTGCAGTTTGAAGCCACCAAGTTTTGGAGTAGTTTTAACATAACAAGTTCTAATTCAGTCAGTAGGTATTATAATTTATTTTATAAATAGGCAAATGAGACAGGGCATTATTTATGATATTGTTCAAAAATAGCATACATGTAATATGGCAGAGCTAGAACTTGAAACTAAGCCTTTATGAATCTCAAATCCATACCTTAAGATGCAATGATACACTACCTCTCTAAATCCATTTCATATTTTTCTATAATTTACTTCCAAATATTGGAAGGTAGCAACCATGCTGTCCAATGCCCTTTTCCAGACTAAGCATCCCATTTTCATTTTGCTTTTCTTCATGCAACAACGCTTTTCAGTCTTATCTGCATGGTATTCATTCCCATTAGAAGGCCTAACAATGTATCCACCTCTGTCTAAAAGGGAGGTACCAGAACTAACCTCTTAGTGGGGTGGGACAACAATAGAATAGAGCAGAGTTTGCCAAACTTTGGCCTGTGGACCAGCTTTGGCCAACCACCTCTTTATGTATGGCCCATGATCAAGAATGGTTTTTACATTCTCAGTGGTTGAAAAAAAAAACAAGGAAATAATATTTTATGAAAATTATATTTAATTAAAATTTCAGTGTCCATAAAAATGTTTACTATAACATAGTCACTCATTTTTTAAAATATTCCTTATGACAACTATTTTGCTACAATAGCAGAATTAAGTAGTTGTAACAGAGTTTATGGCCCACAAAGCTGAGAATATTTACTATCTGGCTCTTTTCAGAAAAGTTTACTGAGCCTTGAGATAAGGCAACTACAACCTTCTTCATCTTGAATGTTCCTCTTCTCTATTTCATCCTTAACTTCTATAATTTTATGGGTAGTAATGGTACTCTTTTGAATGATATTGAACCAAGTATAACTGTCTTTTCATTTATTTTCCTTAAGCCACAACTCCATTTCTTTCACTGACCTTTTGAACCCAAAGACATGTTATTATATTTAGTTTCATTAAATTTCATTTTATGATATTCAAAGCACATTCTGGGCTTTTTTAAATTTAATTTTATATTTTATATAGTTGATTTACAATGTTGTATTAATTTCAGGTATACAGCAGATTGATTCAGTTATACATATATATTTATCCATTCTTTTTCAGATTATTTTCCCATATAGGTTATTACACAATATTGTCTAGAGTTCCCCATGCTATTCAGTTGGTCTTTGTTGATTATCAGTTTTATATGTAGTAGTGTGTATATGTTAATTTCAAACTCCTAATTTATTTCTCCTCTGCACCTTTCCCCTTTGGTAACCAAAAATTTGTTTTCAAAGTCTATAGTGTGCTTCTGTTTTGTAAATAAGTTCATTTGTATCATTTTTTAGATTTCACATATAAGTGATACCATACGATAATTGTCTTTTTCTGTCTAACTTACTTCACTTAGAATGATAATCTCTAGGTCCATCCATGTTGCTGCAAAAGACATTATTTCATTCTTTTTTATGGCTGAGTAATATTCCATTGTATATATACCCCACCTCCTTTTTAATCCATTCCTCTGTCAATGGACATTTAGGCTGCTTCCATGTCTTGGCCATTGTAAATAGTGCTACAATGAACATCGGGGTGCATGTATCTTTTTGAAGTATGGTTTTCTGTGGATATATGCCCAGAATTGGGATTGCTGGATCATATGGTAGTTTTACTTTTATTTTTTTAAGAAACCTCCATAATGTTCTCCACAGTGCTTGTACCAATTTACATTTCCAACAACAGTGTAGGAGGGTTTGCTTTTCTCCACACCCTCTCCAACATTTATTGTTTGAAGACTTTTGTTTGATTTGCATTTATCTAATAATTAGTGGTGTTGAGCATATTTTCATGTGCTTTTTGGCTATCTGTATGTCTTCTTCGGGAAAATGTCTATTTAGAGCTTCTGCCCTTTTTTTTTTTTTTTTGGATTGGATTGGGTTGTTTGTTTTTTTGATATTGAGCTGCAAGAGCTGTTTGTATATTTTGGAGTTTAATCCCTTGTCAGTTGCTTCATTTGCAAATATTTTCTCCCATTCTGCATGTTGTCTTTTAGTTTTGTTTATAGTTTCCTTGCTGTGCAAAAACTTTTAAGTTTCATTAGGTCCCATTTGTTTATTTTTGTTTTTATTTTCATTACTCTAGTAGAGGGATCCAAAAAGATATTGCTGTAATTTATGTCAAAGAGTGTTCTGCCTATGTTTTCCTCTATGAGTTTTATAGTATCTGGTCCTACATTTAGGTCTTTAATCCATTTTGGGTTTATTTTTGGGTATGGTGTTAGAGAATATTCTAGTTTTCATTCTTTTACATGTAGTTGTCCAGTTTTTCCAGCACCACATATTGAACAGACTGCATTTTCTCCATTGTATATTCTTGCCTCCTTGGTCATAGATTAATTAACCATAGGCGTGTGGGTTTATTTCCAGGCTTTCTAACCTGTTTCATTGATCTGTATTTCTGTTTTTGTGCCAGTACCATACTGTTTTGATTACTGTAGCTTTGTAGTATAGTCTGAAGTCAGGGAGCATGTTTCCTCCAGCTCTGTTTTTCTTTCTCAGGATTGCTTTTGCTATTCGGGGTCTTCTTTGTTTCCATACAAATGTTAAAACTTTTTGTTCTAGTTCTGTTAAAAATGGCACTGGTAATTTGAGAGGGATTGGATTGAATCTGTAGACTGCCTTGGGTACTACAGCCATTTTGACAATGTTGATTCTCCTAATCCAAGAACATGGTGTATCTTCCCACCTGTTTGTGTCATCTTCAATTTCTTTCATCAGCACCTTAACAGTTTTCAGAGTACAAGTCTTTTGCTTCCTTAGGTAGGTTTGTTCTCAGGTATTTTATTCTTTTTGACTCCAGTATTTAAATATCTTATTGGGTATTTATTCTGTCATACAACATGTTCAACCTTTCCCCAGGTCAGACTTATCCACAAACTTAAAAGAAACATGATTGCAATGTCTTCGATGAAGTGATCACATAAATGTAGACAGAGGCCTATAACACAGCACTAGAATCCCTGTTTTGAATTTTCATCCCTTAATTAAAATATTCTTATCAGTAACCCCCATATTTTGACCAACTTTTGTTCCCAGGGTCATTAGTCAATAATGCATTCATTTATTTAGCATATGTATGTTGAATCTCTATTACATCCTGGGCTTGGTGCTGGGGAGACAATGGTTAAGAGGGCACACAGGGATCCTGACTGTTAGAACATTCAGCCTAGTTCAGCCACCTAGTCGTAAACAAGTAATCATTCTCAAAACACGTGATTACAAGCTGTCATGATTGCTTTGAATTAAAATGCCTTGAATTATTAGAGTATGTCGTGATATATGTATACAATTCAACACTAGAATCTCCTTTGCCTCCTTAAACAATGTCTTTGATAATCCCATAAAAGAAGGAGCTGAGGGTAGAGTAATGTGACTTGTTCTTCTTGGTAAATCAATGCTGGTGCCTAGTGATCAGTGCTTCTCTGATGTATGAGACATGTGTTTACAATGTGTTTACAAATCACTTGAGGGATCTTGTTAAAATGTAGATTCTGATTCAGTAGGGTTCAGTTGGAGCCTGGGATTCAGCATAGCTAACAAGCTCTAAGGAATGGTATGTTGTTGCTCTACCCACTTCACTCCTAATAACAAGACCTCGCTAGACGCTCACAGCCTAGACAGTTAATGATTAGTTCCTGTCCTAGAAGGGCATGTAGTTTTATAGAGAAGCATTATAGAAATTTTTGAGCAGAGAATGGCAAGTAGCCTAGTGGAAACCACAGCCTCAGAATCAGACAGATGTGAATTTATACACAGACCTGCACCTTGACAGTTATGTGAGCTCAGCCCATGTCCTCCCCTCACTGCACCTCAATTTCCTCATCAATGAAAATGGAAATACTATTTTGCGGGGTATAATGTTTTCCATTTTGCTGTGGGGTTACTGGGAAAAGTAACCATGAAACATAGTAGACATTAAACAAAGCATATCTTTTACTGTGTTTATCAAAATAATAACATGGAAAGACCTTCAAGATGGCAGAGGAGTAAGACGTGGAGATCACCATCCTCCCCACAAATACATCAGATGTACATCTACATGTGGAACAACTCCTACAGATCACCTAGTGAAGGCTGGCAGAAGACCTCAGACCTCCCAAAAGGCAAGAAACTCCCTGCATACCTGGGTAGGGCAAAAGCAAAAAGGAAAAACAGAGACAAAAGAATAAGGACGGACATGCACTTCTGGGAGGGAGCTGTGAAGGAGGGAAAGTTTCCACACACTAGGAAGCCCCTTCACTGGCAGAGACTGGAGGTGGCAGGGGGGAAGCTTTGGAGCCACAGAGGAGAGCACAGCAAGACGGGTGCAGAGAACAAAGCAGAGAGATTCCCGCACAGAGGATCGGTGCTGACCAGCATTCACCAGACTGAGAGGCTTGTCTACTCACTTGCCTGGGGGGGTAGGGGCTGGGAGCTGAGGCTCCAGTTTCGGAGGTCAGATCCCAGGGAGAGGACTGGGGTGGGCTGCATAAACACAGCCTTAAGGGGCTAGTGCATCACAGCTAGCCGGGAGGGAGTCCGGAAAAAGTCTCGATCTGCCTAAGAGGCAAGAGACCATTGTTTCAAGGGTGTGAGAGGAGAGGGGATTCCGAGCACCACCTAAACAAGCGCCCAAGACGGGTGTGAGCCACGGTTATCAGCACAGACACCAGTGTTGGGCATGAGACGCTAAGGCTGCTGCTGCAGCCACCAAGAATCCTGTGTGCAAGTACGGGTCACTCTCCACACCTCCCCTCCCAGGAGCCTATGCAGCCCACCATTGCCAGGGTCCTGTGATCCAGGGACAACTTCACCAGGAGAACACATGGCGCATCTCAGGCTGTTGCAATGTCACGTCAGCCTCTCCCACTGCAGGCTCGCCCCGCATTACGTACCACCCCCTCTCCTCGGCCTGAGTGAGCCAGAGCCCCCTAATCAGCTATTACTTTAACCCCATCCTGTCTGAGCAAAGAAGAGATGCCCTCAGGCAACCTACACGCAGAGGCAGGGCCAAATCCAAAGCTGAATGCCAGGAACTGTGTGAACAAAGAGAAAGGGAAATTTCTCCCAGCAGCCTCATGAGCAGTGGATTAAATCTCCACAATCAACTTGATGTACCCTGCATCTCTGGAATACCTGAATAGACAACGAATCATCCCAAAATTCACGTGGTAGACTTTGGGAGCAACTGTAGACTTGGGGTTTGCTTTCTGCATCAAGTATGTTTCTGGTCTTATGTTTATCTTAGTTTAGTATTTAGAGTTTATTATCATTGGTAGATTTGTTTATTGATTGGTTGCTCTCTTCCATTTATATATATATATATATATATATATATACTATTTTTTCTTTTTCTCTTTTTGTGAGTGTGTATGTGTACATTTCTTTTTGTGATTTTGTCTGTATAGCTTTGCTTTTACCATTTGTCCTAGGGTTCTGTCTGTTATTTTTTCTTTTTTTTTAGTATATTTTTAGTGCTTGTTATCATTGGTGGATTTGTTTTTTGGTTTGGTTGCTCTTGTCTTTCTTCCATTCTTCTTTTTATTTTTTAATTACTTTTAATTTTTTCATTTTTAATATTTTTTTTATTCTTTATCTTAATAACGTTTTGTTCCTTTCTTTTCTTCCTTCCTTCCTTCCTTCCATCCTTCCTTCCTTCCTTCTCCCTTTTCTTCTGAGCCGTGAGGCTAACAGGGTCTTTGTGATCCAGCCGGGTGTCAGGCCTCTGCCTCTGAGGTGTGAGAGCCGAGTTCAGGATACTGGTCCACCAGAGATCTCATGGCTCCACGTAAATTCAAATGGTGAAAGCTCTCCCAGGGATCTCCATCTCAATGCTAAGACCCAGCTCCACCCAACAACCAGCAAGCTACAGTGCTGAATACCCTATGCCAAACAACTAGCAAGCAAGACAGGAACACAACCCCACCCATTAGCAGAGAGGCTGCCTAAAATAATAATAAGGTCACAGACACCCTAAAACACACCAACGGATGTGGTCCTGCCAACCAGAAAGACAAGATCCAGCTTCTTCCACCAGAACAAAGGCACCAGTCCCCTCCACCAGGAAGCCTACACAACCCACTGAACCAACCTTAGCCACTGGGGCTGACACCACAAAAAACGGGAGCTATGAACCTGCAGTCTGCAAACAGGAGATCCCCAAAACAGTAAGTTAAGCAAAAGGAGAAGACAGAGAAACACACAGCAGATGAAAGAGCAAGGTAAAAACCCACCAGACCAAACAAATGAGGAGGAAATTGTCTACGTAAAAAATAATTCAGAGTAATGATAGTAAAGATGATCCAAAATCCTGGAAATAGAAATGAGAAAATACAAGAAATGCTTAACAAGGACCTAGAACTACTAAAGAGCAATGATGAACAACACAATAAATGAAATTTAAAATTCTCTAGAAGGAATCAACAGCAGAATACCTGAGGCAGAAGAACAGATAAGTGGCCTGGAGGATAAAATAGTGGAAATACATACTGCAGATCAGAATAAAGGGAAAAGAATGCAAACAATTGAGGACAGTCTCAGAGACCTCTGGGACAACATTAAACGCACCAACATTTGAATTATAGGGGTCTCAGAAGAAGGGAAAAAGAAAGGAACTGAAAAAAATATTTGAAGAGATTATAGTTGAAAACTTCCCTAATATGGGAAAGGAAATAGTCAATCAAGTCCAGGAAGCACAGAGAGTCCCATACAAGATAAATCCAAAGAGAAACATGCCAAGACACATATTAATCAAACTATCAAAAATTAAATACAAAGAAAAAATATTAAAAGCAGCAAGGGAAAAACAACAAAAAACATACAAGGGAACCCCATAAGATTAACAGCTGATCTTTCAGCAGAAATTCTGCAAGCCAGAAGGGAGTGGCAGGACATATTTAAAGTGATGAAAGGGAAAACCCTACAACCACGATTACTCTACCCAACAAGGATCTCATTCAGATTCAATGGAGAAATTAAAACCTTTACAGACAAGCAAAAGCTAAGAGAATTCAGCACCACCAGGCCAGCTTTACAAAAAATGCTAAAGGAATTTCTCTAGGCAGGAAACACAATAGAATGAAAAGACCTACAATAACAAACCTAAAACAATTAAGAAAACAGTAATAGGAACACACATATCGATAACTACCTTAAATGTAAATGGATTAAAAGCTCCAACCAAAAGACATAGACTGGCTGAATGGATACAGAACAAGACCCATATATATATACTGTCTACAAGAGACCCACTTCAGTTCTAGGGACACATACAGATTGAAAGTGAGGGGAGGGAAAAAGATATTCCATGCGAATGGAAATCAAAACAAAGCTGGAGTAGCAATTCTCAAATCAGACAAAATCGAATTTAAAATAAAGACTATTACAAGAGACAAAGAGGGATACTACATAATGATCAAGGGATCAATCCAAGAAGAAGATAAAACAATTGTAAATATTTATACACTGAACATAGGAGCACTTCAATACATACGGCAAATACTAACAGCCATAAAAAGGGAATTCTACAGTTGACACAGTAATACTAGGGGACTTTAACATCCCACTTTCACTAATGGACAGATCATCCAAAATGAAAATAAATAAGGAAACACAAGCTTTAAATGATAAATTAAACAAGATGGACTTAATTGATACGTATAGGACATTTCATCTAAAAACAACAATATACACTTTCTTCTCAAGTGCTCAAGGAACATTCTCCAGGATAGATCATATCTTGGGTCACAAGGCAAGCCTTGGTAGATTTAAGAAAATTGAAATCATATCAAGTATCTTTCCAACCACAATGCTATGAGACTAGATATCAATCACAGGGAAAAAACTGTAAAAAAGAGACATACATGGAGGCTAAAAACAGACTATTAAACAACCAGAAGACCACTGAAGAAATCAAAGAGGAAATCCAAAAATACTTAGAAACAAATGACAATGAAAACACAATGACCCAAAACCTATGGGATGTAGAAAAAGCAGTTCTAAGAGGGACTTTTATAGCAATACAATCCTACCTCAAGAAACAAGAAACATCTCAAATAAACAACTTAACCTTACACCTAAAGCAATGAGAGAAAGAAGAATAAAAAAAAAAAAACCCAAAGTTAGCAGAAGGAAAGAAATCATAAAAATTAGATCAGAAATAAATGAAAAAGAAATGAAGGAAACAATAGCAAAGATCAATAAAACTAAAAGTTGGTCCTTTGAGAAGACAAACGAAATTGATAAACAATTAGCAAGACTCATCAAGAAAAAAAAGGGAAAAGACTCAAATCAACAGAATTAGAAATGAAAAAGGAGAAGTAACAACTTACACTGCAGAAATACAAAGGATCATGAGAGATTACTACAAGCAACTATATGCCAATAAAATGGACAATCTGGAAGAAATAGACACATTCTTAGAAAAGCAAAACCTTCTGAGACTGAACCAGGAATAAATAGGAAATATAAACAGACCAATCACAAGCACTGAAATTGAGACTGTGATTAAAAATCATCCAACAAATAAAAGCCCAGGATTGGATGGCTTCAGAGGCAAATTCTATCAAATATTTACAGAACAGCTAAAACCTATCCATCGCAAACTCTTCCAAAATATACCAGAAGGAGAAACACTCCAAAACTCATTCCTTGAGGCCACCATCACCCTGATAACAAAACCAGACAAAGATGTTGCAAAGAAAGAAAACTACACGCCAATATCACTGATGAACATAGATGCAAAAATCCTCAACAAAATAGTAGCAAAAAGAATCCAACAACATATTAAAGGATCATACACCATGATAAAGTGAGGTTTATTCCAGGAATGAAAGGATTCTTCAATATATACAAATCAATCAATGTGATAAAACATATTAACAAACTGAAGGAGAAAAACCATATGATCATCTGAATAAATGCAGAAAAAGCTTTCAAAAAATTCAACATCCATGTATGATAAAAACCCTCCAGAGGGTCTTAGGGAAAACTTACCTCAACATAATAAAAGCCATATATGACAAACCCGCAGCCAACATTCTTCTCAATGGTGAAAAACTGAAACCATTTCTTCTAAGATCAGGAACAAGACAAGGTTGTCGACTCTCACCACTATTATTCAACATAGTTTTGGAAGTTTTAGCTACAGCAATCAGAGAAGAAAAAGAAATAAAAGGAATCCAAATTGGTAAAGAAGTAAAGCTGTCACTGTCTGCAGATGACATGATACTATACATAGAGAATCCTAAAGACTCTACCAGAAAACTACTAGAGCTAATCAATGAATTTGGCAAAGTAGCAGGATACAAAATTAATGTACAGAAATCTCCTGTATTCCTAAACACTAATGATGAAAATTCTGAAAGAGAAATTAAAGAAACACTTCCATTTACCACTGCAACCAAAAGAATAAAATACCTAGGAATAAACCTACCTAAGGAGACCAAATACCTTTTTGCAGAAACCTATAAGACACTGATGAAAAAAAGATGATACAAACAGATGGAGACATATACCATGTTTTTGGATTGGAACAATCAACACTGTGAAAATGAGTATATGACCCAAAGCAATCTACAGATTCAATGCAATCCCTGTCTAACTACCAATTGCATTTTGCACAGAACTAGAACAAAAAAATTCACAATTTGTATGGAAACACAAAAGACCCTGAATAACCAAAGCAATACTAAGAAAGAAAATTGGAGCTGCAGCAGTCAGGCTTCCAGACTTCAGACTATACTACAACGCTACAGTAATCAAGACAGCATGCTACTGGCACAAAATTAGAAATATAGATTAATGGAACAGGATAGAAAGCCCAGAAATAAACCCATGCACATATGGTTACCTTATTTTTGATAAAGGAGGCAAGAATATACAATGGAGAAAAGACAGCCTCTTCAGTAAGTGGTGCTGGGAAAACTGACAGCTACATGTAAAAGAATGAACTTAGAACACTCCCTAACACCATACACAAATGTAATCTCAAAATGGATTAAAGACCTAAATGTAAGGCCAGAGACTATAAAACTCTTAGAGGAAAACATAGGCAAAACACTTTAAGACATAAATCACAGCAAGATCTTTTTTGACCCACCCCCTAGAGAAATGGAAATAAAAACAAAAATAAACAACTGGGATCTAATGAAAATTAAATGCTTTTGCAGGGCAAGGGAAACATAAATAAGATGAAAAGACAACTCTTAGAATGGGAGAAAATATTTGCAAATTAAGCAACTGACAAAGGATCAATCTTCAAAATTTACAAGCAGCTCATGCAGCTCAATATCAAAAAACAAACAACCCAATCCAAAAATGGGCAGAAGACCTAAACAGACATTTCTCCAAAGAAGACATGCAGACTGCCAACAAACATATGAAAGGATGCTGAACATCACTCATCATTAGAGAAATGCAAATCAAAACTACAGTGAGGTATCACCTCACACCAGTCAGAATGGCCATCATCAAAAAATCTACAAACAATAAATGCTGGAGAGGGTGTGGAGAAAAGGGAACCCTCCTGCACTGTTGGATGGAATGTAAATTGATACAGCCACTATGGAGAACAGTATGGAGGTTCCTTAAAAAACTAAAAATAGAACTACCATATGACATAGCAATCCCACTACTGGGCATATACCCTGAGAAAAGCATAAGTCACAAAGAGTCATGTACCACAATGTTCATTGCAGCTCTATTTACAATAGCCTGGACATGGAAGCAACCTAAGTGTCCATCAACAGATGAATGGATAAAGAAGATGTGGCACATATATACAATGGAATATTACTCAGCCATAAAAAGAAACAAAAATGAGTTATTTGTAATGAGGTGGGTGGACCTAGAGTCTGTCATACAGAATGAAGTAAGTCAGAAAGAGAAAAACAAATACTGTATGCGAACACATATATATGGAATCTAAAAAAGGAAAAAAAAATGTTCTGAAGAACCTAGGTGCAGGACAGGAATAAAGATGCAGATGTAGAGAATGGACCTGAGGACATGGGGAGGGGGAAGGGTAAGCTGGGACGAAATGAGAGAGTGGCATGGACATATATACACTACCAAATGTAAAATAGATAGCTAGTGAGAGGCAGCTGCATAGCACAGGGAGATCAGCTCGGTGCTTTGTGACCACCTAGAGGGCTGGGATAGGGAGGGTGGGAGAGAGACGCAACAGGGAGAAGATATGGGTATATATCTATATGCATAGCTGCTTCACTTTGTTATAAAACAGAGACTAACACACCATTGTAAAGCAATTATACTAACAATAAAGATGTTTTTATAAAAAAGAATAACATGAATGAGATGTTCTTTGATGGAATTAATCAAACAACAAGATCTAGTTTGGTATTTTAATGGGGAGAGACTGGGGCACTTGGATAAAGCAGATGTTGTTTCAGTTTAACAAATATTTAATGAGCATATACTCTGTGTTTGAAACTCTGCTAAAAGCTGCAGACATCAAGCTGAGTCAGGCACAGTTTTCAAAGAGGTCAGTCAGGGAGAGAGATCAGCAAAGAGACATCAGACTCAGAGGCATTATATAAACCTGCATCCATGGACAATATACATGCCAGGAAAGTAGCACTCATGATGAGGAAATGGAAATAGCTTTTTTATATATAGTATAGTGGTTAAGGTGATTATTATAAGAAAAAGAAAAGTGTTAATGATAATTAATGATAATTCTGAGACCTCAAAACCTAGAATAGAGGTTTCTTTAACAGAAATAAGCAATGTGAAAGAAAAATCAGGTAACAGAGGCACAAACTTGATTTTTCTTTTGCACATATTGAGTTGAAGAGTTCTTGGGTCGGGCTTCCCTGGTGGCGCAGTGGTTGGGAGTCCGCCTGCCGATGCAGGGGACACGGGTTCGTGCCCCGGTCTGGGAGGATCCCGCGTGCCGCGGAGCGGCTGGGCCCGTGAGCCATGGCCGCTGAGCCTGCGCGTCCGGAGCCTGTCCTCCGCAACGGGAGAGGCCACGACAGTGAGAGGTCCGCGTAACGCATAAAAAAAAAAAAAAAAAAAAAAAAAAAAAAAAAAAAAAAAAAGAGTTCTTGGGTCATCTCAGTGTAGATGAATTCAGACATTTTGAAATAGACTCACCATGGGTAGTAATACATGTAATTGAAGCTCATTTACAGAATTCAGAGAAAACTAACCTGCATTTTCTGGGTATTTTTGTAACAATGCAATTTGGATCACATGTTTGTGTATCAACTGTGTGTATGCAGATACAGGGAAAGGCGTGCATGTTTATGCTCAGTGTTTACCCTACGTCAGCAGTTTTAAAAATTACTATGCTGTTTGTACTCTTAATGACAGTCTGAATTTGGAAGGCTTGATAAGTTGTTTACAAGGAAGTTCAGAAGGATAAATCAGTACATGTTTGCAGAACAGTGTGAAAACATTTTTCTCAGGATGTGTCCCCTGGAAATGGCAATTAGTCAATGTAGGGAAACTGATACATGTTTAGACATTAAGTTACACTGAAACAAACATCCAGGCCAATGCAGTTAAGCTTCTGAGAGAAAAAAAATGAAATTATGTTGATGTATAAAAAGTTTCACACAATTCATATTTGTTACCTGTGAATTCTCATAAGAGTTCTCAGAATAAGATAAGATTTCATACTTACATTTTATAGATAGATATAGTAAGGAATGGGGAAATGTGGGACTTTGACACTCATCGACTAGAAGAATGAAAATGTACCTGAAAAGTTTTATAGAGATGCCTGTGGTAACTGTGCTAGGAACTTTTGCTCTTGCTTTTTTTGTTTCTGCTTCACGATAAGCCTGTACGTTGATTACAATGTTATTCTTATCATCTTGCAGATGAGATATTGAAATAACAGAGTTAAAACAATTTGATCAAGATTTTGCAGGTGCCAGGTGGAGCATTTATGAATTGTCTTCACATCAAACACTTCTCCCTTTCCCTCTCATAATAGTTACAATTTCTATTTAGTGACTGATGTGGTTTCAGTAAAAACAAAACAAAACTGAATTCATTCCTCCCTTCATAGGTGAAACATAAACTAAACTAAGCCCATTAGGGTGTTATGTTACCCACAGAGTTTGGTTTAGGGACGGGCATGCCATCTAAGCTCCTCCAACCAGAGAATCTACTATAAGAACTTGTGCTGAGAATGTCGAGGCAAACATCACTCTCTCATGTTGGTTGTATGAATGGAATGATGCTGGAAGCCATTTTAGGATCAATTAGCTTCAAAGCGAAGTGAGCAGGTAGAAAGATGGAGGCAAGCGGGGTCCTTGGTTAAGCTGCTGGACCAATTCTTGTAGATTTGGGGAGGTTGGAAGGATTCTGAACTTTTCAAGTCCTTGTGTCCATAATTAATCCCCAGTATTTAACCAAGTTGAGGATTCCACTTGTAACAACAAACACTCTAAAAGCTATAGACATCACCTAGACCAACTCCCTTTTGCTAGAGATAGGTGATTAAGGTGAAAGAAAGAACGCAGTTGTCCAAAAAGGCATAGCTGACTCACGATGAAGTTAAGCCTAGAGTTCAGGATTCTGCATGTCCAATCTAGTGATCTTTCCAATGCAGCAAGCTGACATACCAAGGTCACACAGAGATTAAGTAAAGGCTAAGATTTCTAGAATACTTAGAATGTATCATTTCTCAAAGAGCTGTGGTTAAATACAAATCACTTTAAATATTCAAGGAGAAAAATTGCAAATGAGAAAAAATACACTGTGTAACAAATGTTTTCACTTTTTGTTAGGAAATGGATTTGACTACTTTGAAAATTCTTTGAAGCTGGATGCTTTGACTTATATACTTCTTCATACCCCTCACTGTAACAAGCGCCACATTGGTATATTAGGTATTCAAATAATTCTTTGTTTGATATGTGTCTTCTTCACCAAGTTATATATTATAACAGCAGGGACCATGACTGCCTACTTCAAACCTGCATTTCCAATGCTTTTCACAGTGGTTGGTGTATGGAGGATTCTAAATAAACGTGTGTTAGTGATGTTAAATACTGTCAGCCTCTGTGCTTGCACTCAAGTTTCAATTCAACATGGAGTCATAACTTGGCTCATATACATAGTCTATCTAGAACAACCCTGTCCAAGAGAAATATAAGTCACACCTGTGAGGCATGCATGTAATTTTAAATATTCTAGTAGTCAAGTTAAGAAAACAGTGAATTTAATTTTAATTTAACCCAATATGTCCTAAATATTATCATTTAACATATAATCAATAAAAAAATGATAATGTGTATTTTACATTTTTTTGTACCAAGTCTTCAAAATCTTGTATATAGCTCATCCTTACAACACTTCTTAGTTCAGACTACACTTCAAGTCATCAGTAACCACGTATTGATATATATGGACCTATACTGGACAGCTCAGATTTACACATTATCTATGTCTATGACATTATATAAAAATAAAGTTCCAAGAGATAAACTGTGACAGAATTTCATATGAAAAACAGTCAGAAATTTATACTAAAAATTCACATTACCATTTCTATATATATAAAAGTGCTAGCGTTACTTTAGAGTCTCCAAAAGTAGTTCTTGACACCAAAAACTGTGCCTTCACAATGCCGAAACATTAAGATGTTAGTACCATTATGGAACAAGCGTCTAGTTAGTACTCAATATTATTGTTTTTCCTGTTTTGTGGGATTTTGTTTGTTCGTTTTAATCATGTAATCCTAACTCAAGAAGACAATTTCATGGCATATATGACTCTAGTTAGGAACAGTCTCAATTAATTATCTTACATAAAATTTGAATGGCCTGTAAGAGAGCTCATACACATGATTTCTAATAGTGGGATTGAGGACTCCTAATAAACCCTTTTTAATCTATGTTAGAAAGCCAGTTAATTATTGCATAACTTAACACTATAGCTTAAATCAAGTTTCTGTTAGTGTCTGGTCATTCAATAGCCATGTTCTGAATATGTCAGGCAGAGATGAGTAATTATTCCTTGCCTTCAAGTAGGTCATAATCTAGTAGAGCAAATAACTAAATGGATTTGTGATGTGAGAGAGCTTTTTTGACTGAAGTTAGCACAGGACACATTGGGTACACACAGGAGTCAGTGGTAATTTTACCTGGTGGTGGGGAAAGAAACTAGAAAAGACTTCTCATTAAGGAGAAGAGCTTAAAATGATTCTAAGGCATGACTGGAGAGCCACTAGGACCTAGAGAGCTAAGTTCACTCTATTCTACCGCTCAGAGCTGGAGTGCAGGATTGCAGGGAGGGATGGGGCTGGCCTGTGTCCTGGTGGGGGCAGCAGCATGGGAAAGCACACTGTAAAAGGCACAGAGGGAAGCTTGGGGGAGACTCAGACAAATGCAAAAGGCCAAGGTTGCTGCAATTTACATACTTCCATTTTGAGACTCCCTTCAACCCTTTAACCCATATGTTTTTTTTTGTTTTTTGGGTTTTTTTCGGTACGCGGGCCCCTCACTGTTGTGGCCTCTCCCGTTGCAGAGCACAGGCTCCGGACGCGCAGGCTCAGCAGCCATGGCTCACGGGCCCAGCCGCTCCGCGGCATGTGGGATCTTCCCGGACCGGGGCACGAACCCGTGTCCCCTGCATCGGCAGGTGGGCTCTCAACCACTGCGCCACCAGGGAAGCCCAAACCCATAAGGTTTTAATAATTATATTTAAATGGAAATTCAGACCACAGCAGGCAATAAGTATGTGAAATAGGACTTTATATTCGGAGGCTTGGTGGGGCACTTGGTAAGTTTTATTTCCTCCTCCCAATAAACCAGAGGGGAAAGCTGGTTTTTCTAATTCTAATTGTAGGAGCTCCACTCTCTGACCCGGACCATCCATTCTTAAAGAAAAGAAGTCTGGCTCCACACTCCCACCTCCATGACTCCTCCCACCCCCACAAGAAATAAACACTAATTAGAAATAGTTGGCCTATATGTAAACAAGCACAGAGCATCACAACACAGCCCCCAACCCCAGGAGTCAGCCATTTGTGCTAGCACATGAGCACCCTCTGAGTGGTGGCTCTCCCCATAAGGAAGGACGTATATTAAATAGCATAGTACCTGGCTAATTGTCCCAAGTCAATTATTAGTCTACTGTAGTGGTTTCCAAATGCTGATCCACAAATAAGTTTTCACAAATCTGAAGAAAATAAATTTTACAATAATATAATGTGTCTGTGTATGTGTATATATATATATATATATATATATATGTGAGATAGAAATTTCCAACTCTACTTTCTTGGAAAGGACTATCTTTTTGTTCTCTATGAATGTTTGTGCTAATTTTTTATTCAAAGTCCTTTTTATTAAGTGGGTTTTTAATAGATAATAGATATTTTAGAAACATCATTACTTTTTAAAATAAAACATTGGAAGTCCTATGATAAATGTCCATTAAAAAAAAGTGGGCTTGAGAAACAAACCTGTTAAAAAACCAAATTCAGCTGAGTAAACTTTAAAGTGCTTATTGGCTTTTTCAATAAGCCATAAATTGGACAGCATCCAATCTATTGGACAGAAAGGAACCCCAAGGAGCTGTACAAAATGAAAGACGTTTATAGGGCAGATGGGAGCAGGAACAAGGAAGCTACATGGGGCAAAAAGAGGGTTGATTACTGCAAGTTTACTTTCCTTTAGGGGATGGCAGAGGTCTACCAGGCAGATTACCTAACTAATGCTGATCAGATGATTCTTGATTGACTGGTTAAAGGCTGCATTTCTGGGGGAGACAAAACTGTAATTAAGTCAAGTCTCAGGTTGGTGACATGGAGCTTAGCATAGGCAACTCCATTTTGGGCCTATTGTCTTGTTTTAAAAATTTTTTTTTTTTTTTTGCAGTATACGAGCCTCTCACTGTTGTGGCCTCTCCCGTTGCAGAGCACAGGCTCCGGACGCGCAGGCTCAGCGGCCATGGCTCATGGGCCCAGCTGCTCTGCGGCATGTGGGATCTTCCCAGACCGGGGCACGAACCCGTGTCCCCTGCCATCGGCAGGTGGACTCTCAACCACTGCACCACCAGGGATGCCCTTGTTTTAAAATTTTCATTTCATATTGGAGTATAGTTGATTAACAATGTTGTGTTAGTGATTCAGTTATACCTATACATGTATCTATTCTTTTTCAAATTCTTGTCTTGTTTAGGTTGTTACATAATATTGAGCAGAGTTCCCTGTGCTATACAGTAGGTCCTTGTTGGTTATCTATTTTAAATATAGCAGTGTGTACATGTCAGTCTCAATCTTTCCCTGCCCTCCACCCTTCCCTGCTGGTGATCATAAATTCGTTCTCTCAGTCTGTGAGTCTGTTTCAGAAAGGATCTAAAAATTTGGCTTATTAGCCTCCTAAACCCTCCCATATGCATCACACTCCATAAACTGACAAAGTAAATTAGCCCTCACTTGACATCTGTCTTTATAAAACGACTAACTTGAATGGTTTCAGTGCTGGTTACACTGTAATGAAGTACTGTTTATGTATCTGTCATACTCTCTGTGATAGCATTCTCTGTTTCTTCTGCACAGAGGACAGTGCCTAAGTCAGAAGAGTTGGCATCTAAGTAACTGTAAATGGTACAGGAAGAAGTAACGCAAGCATTCATTCCAGTTACATCACCATTTCCTTCTCTTTCACAGAGAAGGTTCAAGACTGAACATACAGCTTGGTCATGCTGTAAACCTGACCGAATACAAATGCATATGAAGACCCTATTGAGTAATAATGTGGACTCCACGTGAAGGAAAGTAAGAGTCTCTCGAAGTCAGGCGCAGTAAAAGTAGAGGAAAAGGAATAAACTGAAGAAATACGGAGAGTATAGGAAAAAGAGAGTTCTTGTTAAACCTCATCTTGCACGCACATTAGAAGCAGCTGGGAATTCCTTAGTCTAGGATTAAATTGTTTCTAGTGCCTCTCACCATGAGATTACTGTCAGTTTATTTCTCCTACTGGCATTATACAAAAGGTGACAGCTGATTAAAGGGAAGATGAGTCACTTAAAAAATCTTGCTTCAGGTAAATAGAGAAAATTCAAGATAAATGGTCACGAGATTGCATTTATCAAGACATTAGACAATAGTCACCCAAGGAACAGTAATTAGAATCAATACGTGGCTTTAAAAGAGGGTTAGGAAGACCTAAATAATTAGGACAATAAATGACATTGTCTAAAAAGAACCCCAAAATGTCAACTAATTAATTTATCTTAATGTGCACAATAGTGAATAAAGCTCCAGATTTCAAATAGATTGGATTAAGTGCAGGCAATCTGCAAGGAGGGTGTTATTCAATAAGCAACCTGAAAGGCACTCTCACAACAGAAATTGATATTAGCTCAAGCAATTAATGAAAGAAACAAACAAAACAAACCTAAACAAAGAAAATTGTCAATAACACGAAAATAGAAGCATTAGGTGGCCGCTGAGCAAAGGACATTTTACATCATCTCATAAAAGAGTATGACTAAATTCTTCCTAAAGGTACATGTACTATTGTCCCCAAAGTCCGGGGTAAGGAGAAGAGGTTTAGAATACTGCACTATGAATTTGAATCCTGATTCTGGCTCTTATCAGCTGATTTCCTTTGGACAAGTAAGTTAATTTCTTTAAATCTCCATTTTCTGAACTGTAAAATAAAGATAATGCATAATTTACAAGTTTGTTTTGATAATATAAAGAGATACAAATGAAAAGATCACACTGTTTTTTGTACCTGTTAAGTCTTACTGGATATCCTCATTCCTCTTGTCTATGAGGTAGTAAGATGCAGTAGGAAAGCAGGGTTTCAACCAGAAAACCGCACCACGCCATGTATAATAACTTTACTTCTCTTAGCTTCAGTCCATTTATTAGTAAGATGTAAATAATGTCATTCATACAGTGTTGTTATAAAGAAAGAGTTCATAAGTGTTTAGCAAATATTATGTATCCTCTTGTTTGCTTTCTATTCCCTTTTCTCTCTAAGGAAAGACTGAAGAATTTTCATTTGCAGCATCCTAAAGCCACAGTCAACTCACTTCTTAGCCCAGTCCAATACTGTAAGAAAAGAGGAGTTTCCTTACTCACGCCTCAACCCTCCCCTGGCCTGTAGACTTGTCAGCTTTACTCATCGTTCTCTCCTATTCCCAGAGATGAATGTATTTCAAGCAATCTGCAGCTTAACTCATGTGAAAATAATAGAGTGCCAGCAGGATTGTTTTAATGGATTTGGTGTGGATAGACTTTGCCTGTTTTATAAACCCAGCAAACCTCACAGCATGTTTTACAGCCAAGAAGGAGGCTAAGCTTGAAACTTGCCCCGTCGGCCCCTCCCCCCACCCCATGTTCCATAATGCTCTCACACAGGGCTTATGAATCAAGGCCAACATTTACATTATTTCCTTATGCATAAACACCTAAATGATTACCACATCACATGCTGATTCATTTGCAAAATATATGTTTTAAAAATTTAATCTTTTAGATGGTTATATTAACAATGCATAGATGTCACTGAGAATGAGATGATGGTGGTAGTTAGGGTGGGGGGGTGATGATGGTGGCAGTAATGATGGTGGTATTGGTGATAGTAGTAGTGGTGGTTGTGGGGATTCTTGGTGTGCTAGAAGACAAACATCACTGGTTTTCAGTATTCACTAAATTTCCTGGGATAAATACCCCTACCATAGTCTATTTTGAGCTACCACTGTGATATCAGTGAATGCAGAGTTAAGAAGAGAGGATAACACTCATATTTCAAGTCATACTTCATGAGCTGGAATGAGCCAGTTCCAACATACCACTAGAGATAATGGTAGTAGTAACATTAGTGGTACTAGTACTCATGGTACCAGCAGTGTTACTAGTAGCGGTCACGATAATGATAGCAGTGGTGAGAGTGATGATGGAGCTGGTGGTAATGGTGGTAATAGTCATTGTGGAGACAACGGTGATGATAGCGATGATGGTGATGATAGTGACAATGGTGATGGTAGTGATGATGATAAGGAAGTGTTATTAATGATAGTGGTGGTGGTAGCAGTGATGGTGGCATTGGTGGTGATCATGAAGGTAATCATGGTCACTTTAGCATAAAGTTTTATAATTTATGCTAAAGAGTCCTTTTATCTGACTTACTTCATTTAACATTTCAAGTAATATATGGTTAACGATACATTTATCTCTTGTAACAGAGTCGCAAACTAAATCACAAGGGATAGTAAAGCTTAGTTATAAAACAAGGCCTTGGAGTCAGGTAGCAATGCTTTAGAAGTCTAGGTCTGACCTTTCCTAGCTGTACCACCTTGCACAATCGCCTGATCTTTCTGAGGCCAGTTACCTCATCTTTAAAATAGTGAAACTAATACTTCATTCAGAATTGTCATGAGAATATTAAAATACTGCAATTATTTTTAAATTGTCATGAGTTTCTAAGAGATAATGTAAGTAAAATAACACAATTCTTTTGTCATAATAGAAAAATAACTTGGTGGAGATCATGGTCTCTGTTAAATAGGTTTTTGTTTATTATTCTTGTTTGGTTTTGTTTTCATATGAACTTTTTGATAAGTATTCAACAGATGGGTTTTTGAAACTAAGGATAGAGGAGAGTTCACTTGTTTTGTATAACAGAAGGAGAAGAATTCAGCTTTCCTCAGACAGTCCTTGGAAGAGGTTGCTAAGAAGAGAGAAGTGGAGGGAAAAGAGACAAGGGCAGCCAACAAAATAGAGATAGGCTGGAATTAAGTGAGAACAGTACTATAACCTGAATGATGGCCACTCGAAGATATCTAGTCCAAATCCCTGGAACCTACAAATTACCTTATAAGAAAAAAGGTCTTTCCACACATTGTGATTAAGGATCTTGGCATGGACTGACTATCCTGGATTATATGAATGGGTCCTAATATTATCACTAGTGTCCTTATTACAGAGAGGCATAGAGAGATTAAACTCACACAGATGGGAAGGTGATGCAAAGATGGGAGCAGGGACTGGGATGGGATGGGAGCAGATTTGGTTCTGGGTTACGGCTCTCTTCTTGACTTTCAGATGTCTGCCTTCCTGCCATGTCCACATATGACAGAGAGAAAGCTCTGGTGTCTCTTCCTTTTTTCAGAAGGGAGCTAATCTCATCATTGGGACTCTAACTTCATGACCTCATCTAAACCTAATTACCTCCCAAAGGTCCCACCTCCTCATATCATCACATTGGGATGGTTCCAGTCCTCTTACATGCTCAGAATACTCTAGAAACAAGCATAAATAACCTGGGCAGTTCACTAGCTCCCTCTATTGGGAATGTTTAGAGATAGAAGAAAAGAAGCACGGACTCCCTCTGACTAAGTGAAAGGCATGCACGGGTCCTCAGAAGAGCACGGGCCTCGGACATGAATAATTATGGATTCTAGTCAGTTTTCAAAATTTGAGTGAGATGACTTCCTGATGACTCTCACAGAAGGCAGCCATCACATTCAGAGGAAACTTGAACGGCAATCCCTCATTTTCTTTTCATTTCCATGAACAAAGTCAGCATAACGGGAACTGATAAGAGAGCCAAATCACTGAAATATGAAAATCACAGAATTAGCATTTACCCAAATTCCTCAGCTGAGTCTATCACGGAAAGACCTTGTTTTAATCGCATCAAGTTGTTGCTTCATGACTGTGGAGTTTCTTATGAGATAAAATACCCCTTATTCTTAACGGCAAAATTAATGGCTCGACCAAAGAATTAGATTAATGAAGGAAAGAGCCTTTGAAGATCTCCAGGAAAGACATCCTCAACATTTTCGAGTCGTCACCCCATGAAACAGAAGCTTCAGGGCTAGATCGTTTGGAATTCATCAGTCTAATGATCACCTCCTCCATGTTTCCTGTCCTCAGCCTCAAAATTTTGCTCTGTTCAAAAGTTAGTTTTAAGGGCTGGGGCAGTTTGTACGGCCACTGCTTTCTCTCCCAATAACATTAAAGATAAAATGAGGCCCAATGGCTTTGTAAGATCATTATAAGTCAAGTGGATTATATCCGTGGTCCTTATCTTCAAAGGCTACAGTTACTGTGGGTTTGGCTTTTCCACAGTGAAGTCCAGGCATTATCTCTCAGAAGTTAGTCTGTCCTATTTAAGGGTTGTTTCATTTTAATCCTTAATTACATACCTAAAGATATAATGTCTTCATGAAAAAAAAATCCTTACTGCAGTGACTAGCTGTTTTATTCTCTAGTGTTTATTGACTGATAAGCAATTTCTGAATTATCACGTAAATTCTCTTGGTCCCATTGAAAATTACTTGTTCACTCTGATCCGCGAAATAAAAGCTTAGACAGTCAAGTTGGTGAAAGCTTTGAACAGTCTTTAGGAAATACTAGTTTGGCAGAACTGAAGGAGCAATTTCAGTGTGCAAGCCGCAGGCATACACAGTAATAACTCTGCTGTGATGAATACATGCGAGGGCAGGTCAGGACATAGCCACATAGCAGAGTTCTGTGCTCTCCTCCACCACATCACACTCCAGACATTCCAGCTCCCTCCTCATCAACAGACTCAGGGATGCCACTTAAAAATTCCAGATGTGTTTATCTCAACCTACTTTATTTCCCTCAGTGCTCAGTTTTGAAAGATTATCTATTGTCATTCTGCCATGTACTTTTCCCCTACTTTGCCCCCTAAGTTCCTTAATCTATTATTATTATTCTCTAAGGTTAATTTTTAAGTTCTAAATGTATATCTATATATAAGTGTACGTAAAATCAATCTTCATTATTCAAGGATTCCATTTTTGCAAATTTGCCTGCTTACTAAAGCGTATTTGCAACCCCAAGATCAATAATTTGGGGCTTTCGTGTACATGTGTGGAACAGTGAAACATTTGAGTTGTATGACATGTGAGTTCCCAGCTAAGGTCAAACAAGGTGGTGCTCTTCCTTCTCGTTTCAGCTCTTGCACTGTACACAAGTGTCCTTTGCCTGGCACATTTAGTGCTACATTTTAGACCTTTATGTGATTTTCTGTAGGTGATTTCACTGTCTAAAATGGGTCCCAAGGGCAGTGCTGAAGGGCTAGCTAGTGTCCCTAAGGGCAAGAAAGCTGAGATGTGCCTTCTGGAGAAAATACATGTAGCAGAGAAGCTTTATTCAGGCATTAATTATAGCGCTCCTGGCCATGAGGTAAATGTTAGTTAATCAACAAATGTGTATATTAGATAAG
Organism: Phocoena phocoena; assembly: GCF_963924675.1. Lineage (NCBI taxonomy): Eukaryota > Metazoa > Chordata > Mammalia > Artiodactyla > Phocoenidae > Phocoena > Phocoena phocoena. The sequence continues at coordinate 52,036,226 of NC_089226.1, read as the reverse complement.
ATGTCTTTAAACAGAAACACACATAAAACAAGGTTAGGTATTGATCACTTAGCAAAAACTGCTGTGACCAGAGGTTTGCAGGAACCTAATCCTGTATTTCCTTTAGGAACAATGGTTCATTGTTCACTAATTCAGTGTTCATGGCTACTTTACAAAATGTAACTATTACAAATAGTGTGTTTTCCACTGTACAGTGGGAAATTGATCAGTTCCTAAAATGTAAGTGTTAGAGTGAAATAGGGAAGGGACTGACCTGAGTGTCACAAAGTGAGTACTTTTTCTCTAGGCTCATAACTGACCTAACCATTTGACTGCTCTGGGATTTAGGTACCATGTCCCATTTTTAAAAAGTATAAAACAGAAAGAAAAAAAAAAATATATATATATATATATATACACACACACATTATGAGAAAATAGATATTTAAGCAATTATACTCCAATAAAGGTGTTAAAAAGAAAGAAAATAGAGATTTATTACTTATGATCATCTTCTGCTCTTACTTTCTCCTCTAGTGTGCAGAACTGGGTTTGCATCTGATTGGATCAACTGCCAATAAATCATTACTAATTGGATGTGATAATATTATTTGGATTGTTTTTATATAAAGAAGATATTGTTCAGAGACATACTTAAAGATTTACAGATAAATTGATATGACATTTGGGATTTGCTTCAAAATAATGCTAAATGAGTAGGGGACAAAATGACTTGACTCTTGTTGAAGCTGGATGATGGATACATGGGGGTCATTATTCTCTTAGGTCTCTTTTGTATACTTTTGAAATGTTCCTTAATAAAAAGTTGCAGAGATAAAGAATAAAGTAAGAAGTACCATTCTTCTGTGCCAAAACCCATGCTTGGAGCTTTATATGTGCTGTTTCATTCAACCCCTACAATTATTTCATGTAGAAGAGATTTTCTTTCTTAATTTAGAGCAGAACAAACTAAACAAAAATAATTTCCCCAATTAAGTGGTGACAGTAACTATATTTTAAAACTTTAGCTTTCATTTAATTTTTTATTGTGGTACGCGGGCCTTTCACTGTTGTGGCCTCTCCCATTGTGGAGCACAGGCTCAGGACGTGCAGGCTCAGCAGCCATGGCTCACAGGCCCAGCCGCTCCGCGGCATGTGGGATCTTCCCGGACTGGGGCACGAACCCAGGTCCCCTGCATCTGCAGGCGGACTCTCAACCACCGCGCCACCAGGGAAGCCCTAATTTTTTTTTTTTAAATAATTTATTATGTATGTAGCTTGTAACAATAATAAATGTATCTTCTTTTTCCAATTTTGAAAATGTTCCTTTTAGTCATATAATGTGTTGCACATACATTTTGGAGATATATATTTTTTTTTTTTTTTTTCAGGTTTCCCTAATAGTTTGTACCTACTCATCATCAAAAGTCCTAACTCCCACTTCTAGAGTTCGTAGCGCCTGGAAAGGCAAATGACCAAGATAAAGTTTGTTCAAGAGTTCTAGAACTCAGATCTAGATATGGAAGACATAAATAGTCAAGAATGTAACAATAATTTTCCTTCTGAAATAAATTTCACCATTATTAAATTTAGAATTATAGTATATTGGAATTTGAAGTGGTCCTAGGTATCTACATTTCAAGAAATGAATCCCAGAAAGAGAGAGTAGATAAAGTGGAGAACAGGTCTCAATTTCCAGACCCAATCTCTTTCTATTACCTCACATAGATTTATTTACCCCATCCCCAAAAATATTTCATCCCAAAAAATATTTCAGGTGTTCTAGGTAACTTGAAAGAATAAATAAGTGTGCAAAAACACATACATGAACACAGACACACTACACAAACAAATGCAGATCAATATATAAGACATTTAAATTAACTAAAATGTCACTTATCTTAAACCTAAAATAGGGATAGGTAAGCTGGAGATGATGTATCTAAATCTGTTTGCAAATCCATAATTAAATCCATGCACACTGGGAGATACACAAAATGTCACCATGTGGTATTATACTTGGTTAAGGATTAATTGAATTAGAAGCTTCTAAGACTAATTCACAGAGATAAGAAATGATAAATTGTGAGTCTATAAAATAGAATTCTTTTTAACATATTGCTTTTTTAAAGAAAGTTTTAATTATCTCTCTTTAGCCAAATATAAAAGTATCTTTTTAGCTTAAAATATCTACTGAGGGAAGGAAAAAAAAAAAAAACTCTATTGAGATGAAATATCTACTTTACACAGAAAATATTCTACCACGCAATTAAAACATTAAATATATGAATAACATAAGTTAGAAGCATATCATCACAGATGTTGTGAGTCAATGCCCTATTTTCCAAAACTCAATCGTTATTTGCTAACTTAGATGGATATTTATTTTCAGGGGGGAAAAATAAGACCAAAATCAAAGCAATGGCAAAAATAAAACCAAAAACACCTCAAACACCATATGCCGGGCTTCCCTGGTGGCACACTGGTTGAGAATCTGCCTGCCAATGCAGGGGACACGGGTTCGAGCCCTGGTCTGGGAGGATCCCACATGCCGCGGAGCAACTAGGCCTGTGAGCCACAGCTACTGAGCCTGCGCGTCTGGAGCCTGTGCTCCACAACAAGAGAGGCTGCGACAGTGAGAGGCCCGCACACCGCAATGAAGAGTGGCCCCCGCTCGCCGCAACTAGAGAAAGCCCTCGCACAGAAACGGAGACCCAACACAGCCAAAAATAAATAAATAATTAAAAACAAAAACAAAAACAAAACATATGCCTCCGCACAACTAAGTGAAATGCTTTTAAAAGTTATAGTGAGACCATGTTAGCCAGTCATTGCACTTCAGCCTTTAGAGTTAGCACGTACTGCTCTGTACTTAAGTTACAAGAGCTTTGAAAACAGAGCAAAGGTAAGGAGAACAAGGATTGCACTGGCATAATAATAAAATCAACAGAAAGTTAAAAAGAAAATTATATTTAGAGGTCTAATATGTGATAAAGGTAACATTTTAAATCAAGCAGGAAAGAACAGAATTGTCAATATATGGATTTATAAAAATTTGAAAGAAAATCGAAAGCTGAATTTCATACATCATAAAAATTTTTGGATAAAATATGTGAAAAATAAAGCCCTCAAATCCTTTAGAATATAAAGAAGTTATAGTTCTATAATATCAAGAGTGATAAGGTCAGTTATAAAGATCATACCAAAGGAAGAAACAATAAAGGAAATACTGGTTGATCTGACTGTTTAATATGTATACTTTTTCTCACATTCAAAATTTCTATAAATAAAACTGAAACTCAAAAATGGAAACATCTCATCATACATAATAATTAAACTTTTGATGTGAATAACAGAGGAAATCTTTGGAAAATCTTTATACTTCCATAGAAAAATGGGCAGATATGGAACAGCAATTTATAAATGAAAAATCATTTTATTAGTGGCCAATACATTAAATATATCAACTTGATAAACAATAAAAAACTGTAGTTTAAAATAATTATGATTTTCATTTATAAAGTTGAGATAAAAAGACAATATAGGATATTAAAGAGACTGTCACTTATTAAACATTCTCAAATGTACCTAATGGAAGTTCAAATTAATATAACCCCTCTGGAAAGAATGTTGTTAAAATATATGGAAAATACAACATACAGCAATTTCACTCTGGGATTTTTTTCTAAGAAAATAATCAAAATTACAGTAATCACCACAAACACTAATTTCCTTCTAACGTTCTTTGCGTCATGCACCATCCTTAGCACTTTACCTATACAGACCCGTTCATTCATTTCCGCCAGCCTGTGAAGTAATTACTATTATTATCAGCCCATTTTACAGATAAGGAAATGGAGACACTGAGAAAGTATAAGAAACCATATCCTGGTCTGCTCTTCATTTTACCTTTACTTTCTATTTCTAGCCTCAATTTCCATATTGTTCTAACTATCCACAATGGAGGATATTTAACTATATTCATAAGTAACTTTGTAAAATTTTAGCAAAATACATACTTACCTGTATATGTATAAAGGTGTGTTTGTATACGTATATATACACAAACATACATTATATTTATGTATGTATATGTGTGTTTGAATTTTATATGAGCAGAGTTCAGAGTTGGTGATAGATTAATGTACTTAGGTTATCTTCTACCATATGTATATACACTAATTGCTTGAATATCTCTGAATTTGACAACATTAATATAACCAAGGAAACTAAAATGCAGACTAGTTGCAAAATTTGCCTGATTTCTGTCTCCTATGCTTATATATTTTTTTCTCCTGGATAATAGTGTGCTGGAGCTAGCTAGTACCAAGTTGTGAGAGTCAGTTTTTTTTTTAACTGTTAGCTATTATTCAACATTGAGTATAGGCACTTCAAATTAAATATGATGGTAAGTACTCAAAACTCATCATTTTATAAGAATTTGACTGCAATTCACTATTATCTACACCCTGGAGGTTATTTACACCTATCATATCTATACATGTGCACCTTTTCCTAATTACAAGTTTGGTATTATTGTGGTAGTAGCTTGAAAACCAATGGGAATATTTTCACCAAGGACATCAGCAAAGTCTACAAATCAGGGTGTGGCTTATTATTTTGATAATTGTACAGATTTACGAAAGTGCTGAAGAAAATGTTAATAAAGCAGATTAAATTTAAAACTGTATCATGTCTGTAGCCCTTACATCATGAAGAGCACAAATAAATGGAGGAAATATTATTCCAGTATTTGAAATTTATTATTAAATTAGCAAAGAAGTTCCTCACTGTTACCAATAAATGAATGAAGTTCCCACATAGGTGTTCATTGTTTCACTTTTTCATTACTCATTCTTGCAGTGAATTTGAAAAATACGAAACAGTGCAAGCACAATAAAAATTATTTGTAATAGTTCAGTATTTGGGGTGTTTCCTTTTACACACAAATTACTTCAGAATTAAGATGAACTGTGAATAGAGTTTTGAATTTCAACAATGTATAATGGAAGGTTTCCTATGTTATTAAATATGCCTTTAAAACATGCTTTAATGGAGGACCATAATATAGATTTATTCTTAATTTATTTGACCTTCCATAATATAGCTTTATTCATAATATATTTGGCCAATTCCAAATCCATGTTGTTGGACAGATAACAGATATATTTTAAGTGTATATTTTATGGCAACATTTATAATCTCTTTCATTAACCAAGGACATGATATTCACATCAAAGATGTTTGAAGTCCATATATAAAGGCTCAATAGTTGCTCAAAATCGTAATAATTATGAGCTATTTTAAGAGCTTAACTGCTTTGGTGATATTGCAGTATTTTGCACTTTATCCTGTAATTTTTGTACTTATGATTCATTTTAGTGTTTTCTCACTTAAAACTACCAAAAGACAACACATTTTAGCTTGGCACAGTTATCAATAACAGTGAAAGTGCAAATGATGTCGATACTTTCAACATAGAAAGCTTCTTCATTATTAGCGTGGTGCAAACATTACCATTTCTGATTCTCAGAACTTGAGACAGTACCAAGGGCTTCTCACTGGGACAGGAGATTTTTGAAAGTTGATGCCCAAGCATTACCATAAATCTTACATACAGATTGCTAGATATGAAAAAATATACATATATATGTGAAAAATATACATATATATATAATTATGGATAAGAAGATCAGCTGAAACAATAAAGAATAAAAGCAAAGTATAGCTTACACATTTTCACACAGTGGTGACTTCTTGGGCTGAGGCTCAGGAGCCACAATTATGTTTTTAGATACTTACAGCTTCTTAGGTGCTTTTCTCTACCAGCAATGCCTGCCTCATCTCCCACCATTTCCTGGGAAAACCTTATTTTTTCAAATGTCACCTAAGCTTCATCTTTTCTAGGAAGTCATCCCTCACCCTCCCCTACACACACACACACACACTGTGAGCCCTTGTCCTCTATGCCAATTTGTCATAACCTCCTGTTATGGACTGAATCATCTGCACCCCGCCCCCCCCCCAAGATATGTTCAAGTCCTAAAGCCTGGTATCTGTGAATGTGACCTCATTTGGAAATAGAGTCTTTGCAGATATAATGAAGTTAAGAGGAAGCCATACTGATTAGAATGTGCCCTAATCCGATGACTAGTGTCCACTTAGACGCACAGGGGGCTTACTACATGATAACAGAGGAAGAGGCAGAAGTGCTGCATCTACATTCCAGCGAACACCAAGGACTTCTGGCAACTACCAGAAGCTAGAATGAGGCAACAAGGAACGATACTCAAATAGAGCCTTCAGATGGAGCACAGCCTTGCCTGCACCTTGATTTCAAGATTCTAGCCTCCAGAACTGGAGAAAATAAATGTCTATTGTTTTAAGTTAACCAGTTTGTGGTAGTTTGATAAGACAGCCCTAAGAAACCCATATACCCCCTAACACTTTCTTCCTCATTCATTCAGCCAGCAAATTTTAGTAAATGCTGACTATATGCCGGACAGTAAACTTGCTTGCTTTCTTCTTCCTCCTCTACTAATCAATACAGCCCTTCAGGAGAGAAACTTTATCATTCCTTTTTCCAGAGCCTATACAATTATATACACAGAAGAGGTTGCTAATAAATAATTGCTGATTAAATGATTAAATGCCAGTCTTGATCTTTCATAGTGAGCTTTTTTTAAGGTTGCTTTTATCTCCTAGCAAAGAGTCAGATTCAAAGAGAATAGAAGCCTGAAAAGAAAAAAAGGGAGCAGTCTTTTAATGACAATCAAGAATCTATCTAAAGTAAACAACAGAATATGTGCATTTTAAACAAACAGATCTTAGATTTTTGTTGCTGCTGTTCTCTTCCACTATGCAAATAAAATGTCATTTCTCTTTGATTGTCTGAATGTTCTTTTATTCATCAACATAAAAACAAGCCAAATGGACTTTCACTGAACTTGAAGGATATGCTTGGGAAGGCCTGAGAAACAGTATAGCATAATGGATAAACTCTGAAGGCAAAATGATTGAGTTTGAATTTCTACTTAGCCACTGCTTAGGTGTTATCTTAAGGAGGCTTTCAATCTCTCAAGTCCCTCATCTACAAAATGGAATTAATAAATATACATTACATATGAAGCAGGTGTGAGGATTCAGAAAGATACTGTACGTCTAATACAGGGTCTTAGACATAGTAAACACTCAAAAAACGTTAATTTTATTTATATTGTATTACTCTCATTTTTAGTATGACATCTATAACAGATATGGTCATGAAATCTTGGCTTGGTACAAGTTCATTAGAAATTCTTATTAACTCAGTAGGATAAAATATACACAATTTTAGAAAAGAGATGAGATCACCCTTTTACAAATATCTACTAGTTACATGGCAGTTTCAAAACTAAGGACCAAAAGAAAGATTGCATTTGCCATCAAGAAGCTGCCAATCTGATTAATCATCTTGATCATTCAAAGACCCATTTAATTTTAAGTCTCTAGGAGCACTGAGGCACATCACCACAGGATGCCCATGTTGATACATCATGCCCATGTTGACGCATCAGAAAGAACTGCTTATAAAATAACTTACGGTCATACAGGGAGATAGAGATAAAATTGCAGGTTTCACTAACTCCCTACTTTCCATGGAAAACTCCTTAGCTAAGGACACAAGACCTTTTATGTTCTCACTTCTGTTTATTTGTGTATGGAATTATATTTCCCATGTTATATACATTTTTAATTAATTCTGCTTTCTTTATGCTTCCTTTTTCTCTTTTGCTGCTTTCTTTGAACCTATTCTGTTTATAAAACACCATTTCTCCCTTTTAGTTGGGAAACTATAAATTTTATTTCTATTCTCTTTGAGGTCAACTTATATATGTTTTAATATGTATTTTTGAACTTTAAAATTGGTAGCTGCAATCCCCTGGAAACACTGAAGGATGTTATAATACTTTATTACTACATCCCCCATTTCAGATATTCTTCACTTCCTGTATGTTTTTTCTAACTTTTTGTTACCATCCAATGAAATAGTTTTTAATAATTTTATATAATCAGTTAATTTCAATTAACTCACTTATCTACAATTTTTTTTTTTTTTTTTTTTTTTTGCGGTACATGGGCCTCTCACTGTTGTGGCCTCTCCTGTTGCGGAGCACAGGCTCTGGACGCGCATGTTCAGCGGCCATGGCTCACGGGCCCAGCCGCTCCACGGCATGTGGGATCTTCCCGGACCGGGACACGAACCCGTGTCCCCTGCATCGGCAGGCGGACTCTCAACCACTGCGCCACCAGGGAAGCCCTTACTTATCTACTTTCTTTGATCACTATTTTCTACCTGCACCTCGTATCTTTTCCAGGGATTATTCACCTAGAATTCTTTCATTAAATCACGCTTAAAAATACATCCTTTAGAAATGCATTTATTTGTAGGTGGGACATATTCTGTTTGTCAAAAATTATTTTGATTTTACTCTTATTCTTGAATAATAGTTTAGCTCCAGAACATATTTTCTTGGAGCACTTTAGAGATCCCACTTTCTTGTTTTAGCTTCCTTGGTTGTTAATGAGAAGTCAAATTTAAGACTATCATTTTATCCTAAGTTATTTGACTTTTCTCTTGAGTACTTTTCAGGTATTCTATTTATGTTTGGTATACTGCAGTTTTCTTATGATCTGCCTATTGTGCATTTCTTTTGGTTCTGCTTGTGACTTACTGGGTTTCCTGGAAGTCAGAATTCATGTCTTTAATCTATAGAAAAAATGATCCACCATTATCATTTTAGTTATTGCCTTTCCCCTATTCTCTCTATCCTTGACTTCTAGAACTACAACAAAATATATTAGACCTTTGCTTGTCCTCCACATCTGTTAATCATTCTTTCTTAGTTTCTATACATTTGCTCATTGTGTTGCATTCTGTGTAGTTCTTTTCAATCTATCTTCTGTATTTCATTTTTTTTAAGTTTTTTTTTTTTTGATGTGGACCATTTTTAAAGTCTTTATTAGTTACAATAGTGCTTCTGTTTTATGTTTTGGATTTTTGGCTGTGAGGCATGTGGGATCTTAGCTCCCCAACCAGGGTTCGAACCTGCACCCTCTGCATTGGAAGGTGAAGTCTTAACCACTGGACTGCCAGGGAAGTCCCAATCTTCTATATTTCTTAATTCCCAGGTTAGCCTTTTCTATTCTGTTATTTTACCCATCCATCCAACTGGGTGATCTCTTCTTCTGTTTATTATTTATGCTGACTTGTTCACAGTTTTTTGTTTTTTTTTAATTTCCAGTGTGTTCTGTAATTTGTATTGTGAGTTTATATTGACATCTGTGTTTCATTTGTAAAAAAATTCTGTAGAAATAATAAGAAAATTATTGCCCTCTGGGTAAATTTTACTTTTGATTCATCAATTGCCCTCATATGCTTCCGGTATGGACAACTCTTATTTGATTAGCCAGCTTATAATTTGGGGGCTTCAGAAGGAGTGTAAATTTGAACCTAAATCTGAATCAGATCACAGTTTCTCATGGGAATTAATTTTTTTTTTAATCTAAAGCCCATGCTAAGACATACACAAAATATTTCTTTCATTTTCCCTTTGCTGATTTAACATATATTTATCTGCTTCACCAGTATATGGGACCGTTGGGAAGATTAAATAATATAATGATAAAAAATCTTGGTAATACAAATAGTAGTTGTAGTAACAGCAGCAATAATAGTTACGGACTTTGTTGTTTACAATTAAATCAGAAGAGTGTGTAATTTTTATTATTTGTATAGTCAAATACAAGGTTTGACATTCAGCAAATTTTTATTGAAACAATTAGAAAATAGATGTATAAATTTAAAATATTTTAAAGCCTTAATGCAGTGGTTTTAAAAAGTATATTTTTAGCTGCGTAAGTGGTGTATGTGTGTGTGTTTAAAAACTGCTCATTGGATAACCCAACCTCTCCATATTTCCCAAGGTGGAAAAGTAAATTATGTTTTGTGCTTCTGGAGAAGTACAGTGGATTAGTATTTACTACATCATGTTGTGTTTTATCACTTACTAGAAGACATAAGGGAGACAATTACATCTGAGAAGATAAGGCCCGTGAATTGAAGAGACCTGTGCTAAAAGAGTGGGGAAAGTGACGAACTTTTACATTTTAAATAGGAGAGACCTATATGAATCAGAATCTTCTTTTAACTTAATCAGAGAAGACTTTTTAGAAGAAATGCATACAGTTTAGTAGTGTTAAGTATTTTCCATAACTCCTTTTCCATCAATTACCAACTTGCCTCTAAAAATGATAGACTATCTTGACGCTGATTAAACTCTTGGGTTATATTCAAGTAGTTCTATTTTCAATTGTGAATAATAATTCTAAAACCATATGTTCACATTTGTTTGGAGTACAATAATTTTCTTGGTAGTGTAGTCGTCAATTATATAACTGCATTTCTTTTGTTCACTGAATTTAGTTAATTTTTATATCTAAAGCATTATGACCACCATCCTTGTAACATTTATTCAATATTGGGGTAACTTTTCCACATATTATCCTGGTTTATCCTCAAAAACTCCAAAGTAGGCATTTCTACTAATTTTTTTTTCTTTTAAATTGTTTTTCAACATCTTTATTGGAGTATAACTGCTTTACATTGTTGTGTTAGTTTCTGCTGTACAACAAAGTGAATCAGCTATATGTATACTTATTATCCCCATATCCCCTCCTCCTGAGTCTTAATTTTTAATTAAGAGTTTTTGAGTCCAAAGTATATAGGCAGCCCAAAGACTCAAAACTCCCAGTTCATCATTTGAATTTTAGGTGTGTTTCATTTTGAAACCCTTCTACTTCTGACAACAAATTCATCAAATGAAAACCTACGAGACTCACAGATGGTGAACAGTTAGCTCAGTATCAAAGGAATTTGTATTAAAATTGATGCAATATATTTTTATTATAAATACATTTCTCTAGACTGAATGGTACAACTATGTAACTGACAGAGAATACATAATCTTAGAATAGATGTCGATGTTTTACAGAAAGAATTAGCAATCAGTCCCAAAGTTTTCCTTAACTTTTCTGAAAGATTTTAAACTTTACTACTTTCCTAGTGCAATACTTTTTATAAGTTAGATAATTATCTTTTAACTCCTCTATGTTTAAATACATATAAATGAGCTGAATCAATGTAGTAGTAATTGGGATGATGAGTTTTCCTCTTTTGCTTTTTTCTTATTTATCACACCAGAGAAGAAAATATCATTAACCCCAACTACATTTAGCAGACAGGTTCAAATCTGTTTCTGCCTCTCTTTGTTCCTGTTCTTTCCTTACGTACGCAGTAACATATCCTTTGCCATGAGTTTAAAATTAACTTCCTCCCTTCTTGCATCAATCCTGTATGAATCTGCAGAAAGCAGTCCTTTCCACACTAGCAGTCCTGCACTTTTAGTGTATTGCCACTAGGTATCTGTAAAAGAGAAAGAAATTCCCCTGCAGAGTGAGCCCTGGGGCTTCCTATTTTTAGGCTAGAGATTCTCTAAATATGTCATGACTGAGTAAGTGATTAGTTAGATAGCATATACTTGAATTTTACCTTGCATTAAATATGTATGGGTTCCCATTAACCTGGTCTAACTTTATGGAGACAGACTTGAGGAGGCTAACTCCAATACCATTCCCCCATCTGATTTTAATGCTGTTATTAATTTCTCTTTTGAAAATACAGTTCTGATCCCAATACTTACGTGCTCCCAAACCTCTCATGGTTCCCCGTTACTGAGAGAACCAGATGCTTACAGCACACTCCATGATCCCCAAACCTCCCAGCAAATGGTCAACAAAATTCCACACAGGAAATCTGAGGGTGAAACTTTTTTAACAATTCATCAAGATATGAATCTATATTTTCCCTCACATCTGTATATAATCTATCAAATAATTCTAGAAACACAGAAATTGTGTTGATTCTAAATATCTCACTTTTCTCTCCTGTCTCTATTACCACTTCCACTGTCTTCATCTGGGACCTTATCATACCTCATTTGGGCCCTTTCAGGACCATCCGAACTCACTTACCTGGATCTTACTGTTCTAGCTCCAGTCCACCTCTCGCTCTATAGCCAGCAGGATCTTTCTTGCAGAAAAATTGATCATGCCCTTCCTCTCCTGGCTATTAGCCTAAGGCCTGGCACTTACCCTTCTGTGTGTCTTGCCTCTTACACTGCTTCTCCTCCACTCCCCATGCTCACGGTCTGCCAAATCCCATCAGATAACCTGCTAACTGACCTCACTGCTCCTTCATGTGGGTAGAATAATCTCCTCTGCTTGTTCATCATAAAAACATCTACTGAGTGTTCAAAGTCCTCTGATCATTACATCGTCTTTGAAGTTTTCACTATTGCCTTTTGTCCAGCCTGAATTAGCCATCTCTTCCTCTGAACTATTTCTATATCCTGAATCTAATTTTCTCCTTGCCCATATCTCACAGTAACTCATGGCATTCAAATTATTTGTAATTATTCGTCTAATTTTTCCATCTTATAACTCTTCAAGGCAAGCAAAATCAAAAGATTGTTCTGAGTACAATATACCAGTTATTGTAATGGGGACATAGAGTAACTAGACCGTTAAAAGTCCTACCTTTCTTGGCATGATAGGCTAGTGATGGTTTCATTCATCTTTGTTATTGTGAGACAGATAAAGTACCAAGATATATTTGTTAAATGAATAAACAGGTAAATCATCGTATTAAATAAATGGATATGGTATCAACCATCAAGAGAATTTACTCTCATTTTTTAAAAACCAATTTAATTAGTTTTTATTTGATTTGGCCAGTATTTTCAGAAGCCAAATAGCAAAGGAAGTCAATGGCATCTCCAGGCCAAACTACTTGAAGGAGAGATAATCACCCATCTGAAGACTGTAATGTGCACTTAGGTATGAAAGGCAGACAGGCAGACACGTCTCAGAGTATGTTACCCATCCCACATGGAGCTCTCAGAGGTGAGTTCACATAATTCTACAGTCTATATTATAGCCATGTCTAGACTTGCCTTGAATAACTCCAATAATATCGAATCCCTCACCTCCCATCACAAGTTGTTCCATTAACAACTGTAATTTTTTTAGCAACTGAAACAAAATATCGTGTGTGTATATGGAAGCTCAGCAACAACTTGCTGTTGCACTTTTATTGATAAAATTAAGACTATTTTTTAAAGTGGATCTCCAATATTCTAGATGACAAGGAAAGAAGGCATTTCTTTTGATTTGACAGAATAACAAGACCGTGGAGGAACTAAAAGTTCATTTAGTCCAACATCATTGTTTTACAGGTGGGGTATGTGAAGTCCAGGTAAGAAAACAACCTATCCAAGCTGAGCTGGCTGTTCAGGGGATAAGCCAGAACTCGAATCTAGATCTCCTCGGTCTCTCAGACCCCCTGTCCACTGTATCAGCCCTCTAAGAGCTTTATCTGGACAAGATTTCACCTAGTTTTTTGTCTCTTCTATGTTGTATGGTCTCCATATTTTAAAAGTAGATAGAGAGAGAGATAGATATAGGTATATAGATATATATATAGATAGATAGGTACAGATAAAATACTTTATAATTTCTTTTGTGGCAAAATAAAATTCAACAGTGTTATGTATTCACCACATTTCCCATGTCTCCTGCCCCATTCCCTCTCTTGCCTTACCAGGCATGCTGCGATCCCCAATTTAGCCTTTCCCACTACCCTGAGAAGAACTTTTCTCTTTCTGCCAGGTTCTTGGGGAACTCCATGGTGTGCATGTACACAATGGATTTGGAAGGACAGACTCTGAGAAACAGAGGTGAAAAGAAATATGAAGGGGACATAATTACCCAATCTATAAGAATCTGGAGAGAGGGGAAGAGAAGAGGCTATGAGATGCTTTTTGACAGATAGAAGAGAGACTTTTGGTGGCGGAGGGCAGGGATGGAGAGATGTCAAGTGAGGCTACAAATGGTGCTTGCTGAATACAAGACGCTTAAAAAGGCGGAGACATCTGGGGTTATGGTTTAAACCTCCTTTATAATCTACTAAAAGAGGTGATAATCACAAGTGAAATTTTGTTATTGTCATCATTGTTGTTAGACCTGTTTGAACTGTTTCAATAAATGTGGCCTTGAGATTAAACTTGTGACTTTATTTGGGCTAAGGCAGATAAACAACTTAAAATTCTTGCACAAGTAGGTTTAAATGCATTTAAGAATATTAAGTTCTAGACCAGCATTTGCCAAACTATGACTCAGTTTTATATGACCCATGATCTTAGAATAGATTTGTACATTTTTATAAGGATTGTAAAAACAACAACAACAAAAGAATAGCTGGCAGGCAAATCTTAAAGTATTTATTATCTGGCTCTTTAAAGAAAATGTTTCCTGACTCCTGTTCTAAACAAAGGGCAAAGAAGGCTCTTTTAAATTCTTCTAAGTATTTGAATTTCAAGCTATCCCTTGGAAATGAGACAGAACATTTACCAGATGTAGGAGCTGGGACTTGAGTAGTCAACCTGTGACTATACCTGAAGTGAAACAATCAAAAGTGGTTAGAACTGCTAGGAGACTGGGATGCAGAGATTACAGGGACCCTGTGACAATCACAAGAGGCTTACAGGCTAAGGAAAGAAGATCCAACATGAAATATTTCCTAAATTTAGGAGACATTTCTTCAATAAGGGTTGTATTATGATTCTGTTAATATTAGTATAAGGACCACCAAAACTTTGGAGTTAATGTCTTTGAACAAGTCATATGACTTCAATAAATATTACCTTCTTCATTCATAAGATCGAAATCAAATTGATAGCTCTTTGCTGGTATTATTAGGAGAATTAAATTAGGTAATTTATACTAAGTACCAATATTTTATATTACCTGGCACAGATAAAGTGATAAGTAGAAAGGATTCAATTACAGAAATTTAATTTTTTGTGTGAATTTTAAAAAAGTGGTCAGCTCTGACATCTTTCAGAGAACTCAGTAAGACAGTTGTGAAACAAATGCAGAGCTATTACAATGTACTGGATACACAGGACACTTAGTTTCCTTCCAAGGTAGGTTCAGATGCCCAGATGGAATAGAAGGGCAATCTCTGTCTAATTATTTATTTTCTACTGAAAAAAAAATAAGAGTTCTTCAATCCTTGCCTGACAGCCTGGCTTCTTCCCAAGGTCACTTTTAAATAATTACACAATTTCACACTTGGTTCTGTCACTGAGTCATAGAATTATCTGTCTACAGGTAAATCCAAATGGCATTTCCTTAAACTCCTCTGGGACCAATTACTGTGCCACTCATGTATGGTTTATCGCTCCTGGAGAATAGATGCTATGGTTATTCTGGCATTTGGCTGGGGAAGGAGAGTATACTTCCTAACAGGAACCAGGGACAATATTAATTATAAAAATAATTATTACTTCCATTATCATCAGTGGAAGTAGTGAAAGGATATTTATATAATCCTTTATATAAAACAAATATATATAATTGTTTTAACACCCTGCTCTTCATTTCTGACCCATAGCTGCATCTCAATGTTAATTAGTATCTCAACTGCAGGGAGTCCCCCGAAGGATAAGGGGTCAGTATGGGGTCAGTATGTCTGGTATTTACTATTTGGTTAAAGCAAGCAAATAAAACACACATAGCACAACAAACACAAAGCTAAAAGAGTAATAGTTTACATTAAAAGCTTTATCAAAATCTCCCTCTGCCCTTCAAAATGTCTAGGTACCATATTCAGGGGTGACTTAATATACAGTAATATTCTTTTTAATCAGTGACTAAATTAATCTTATACTAGGCCTGTGGGAGAGATGATCTGGATATCTTAGTGTCTTTTTATTTTATTAATACCTGTATTTGAGGAAAAGCTGAAATAGGATTTGTTACGCCAAACTCTCTGACAGCATAACATTATTTATACTGGTGGGTATGGGTAAGTAAGTGAGTTAATATTGCAGTATTTTGAAAATCCAGCTGCTCCCCAAGCAGGAAAATCCAGCTGTTCCCCAAACAGGTTGTCATAAATGATCAGTTGTAGAAAAAGGTCCAAGCTTTGCAAATTTCTACACAAGATATTCACTGAAGTTCTCCACCTACCTAAGTAAGCTCACTCCAGCAACCAAATTGTGGGACTGAGAGCTTCAGTTTCATGCTAAGAGATATGTCTTCCTTACCCTTGAGTGTCACAAAATTGGAAATGTCACAACACTTGGGGGCACATGAAAAATTCATATTATATCACATCTGTTTTTAACTTGATCCCAATGGACCTGATATTTCTCCAAATTTCTATGTGGAAAAACCAATTTAATTTGACTGAGGTATGAACAGAAACTTACAAGCAAAGTAGAATACTTGCTTTAAGGTTAAAATGGGAAACTTTTCTTTGTATCGTGATTGCTAAGAAATGCTTCTAGGAGTATTGTTCTCTTTTTAAAAACCTATCTTCTTTACTTGTACTGATGCAACTCTGACTCCTTTAAGACATAGTTCAAGGAACATCTCAAGATTGCATCTAAAATATATGTTTCCCCTTTCTGAAAACCTAGTGTAGGTATAGTCTGTAAAAGTAAATAATGGAAAGATGAAAATTAGGTGAATAACTGAGTTGAAGGTACAACTCTATTTCTTAATAGCTGTGTGGCCTTGATTAAGTGATTTAACCATTCTGGGACTCAATTTCTTCACAGGCAAAACGGAAATAATGAGTGGTCAAGAAGATAAAATTAAGCCTTGGATGATGAAAAAGTGACTGCTTTTGGTCCCTGTTTGATAACGATGTGATTCAACGTTTGTAAACATTTTCTATGTATCAGTTCTCTTCACGTATCCTAAAGTTTAAAGAATCTGAAAAGCAAGGTTTTCATTATCAGGACATCAAAATTCATTCCAAGTGCAAGGAACGTAAAGCATACCAGGGCTATGTTGAAGGGAAATGCTGTCATTCTGAAGGAAGATGGAATATATCCCAATCCATTAACCCTCTGATCATCTCCACATTCTCCCCATCTCCCCAGGGGGAGGCATCAGATTAGATGTAACGCAATCCATTCTGCAGAAGGGCTGTGTGTGCACTGATAAGCACACTGAGCAGCGGAAGAGCATTGTCTGTGGCCTTTCTCTGGAGCGCTGCTTATTTATTTCACTTTTACCCCAATCAAGCAAAGACATTTACTAAATTTCTCTTGATGCTGTCACAGGATCTCTTTCAAAAGCACCGTTTGCAGCAGGCTGAAAAGGTTGGCAAAGGAGGAGGCCTTGTGACTAGCTCATACGACTGCACTGGCATGTGTGGGATATCTTGGGAAAAATTATGCCTTCACTGGGCAATTAAGATACATCTGGTTTTTCTGTCAGCTGAAGAATTCACTGAATTCAGTGCCAGCTACTATCAGGTACGGATGTCTCAAATTTCCTTTGAATGAGATGTTGGGAACATTCATCCCCCAATGATATGTCCCTTGGAAATGTAGTTAAAAATACAGAATAGGATAAGAGTGTCATACAATCAACAGATTAATTTATCAGGGGTTCTTTACTGTTTGTACCATTAGCCTCTTTGACTGTCTGGTAAAGTCCATGGACTCCTTGCTCAAAATAATACTTTAGGTGCATAAGATAAATACATATGGTTGCAAAACAATTATACTGAAACAAAATTATAAATATTTATTAATGTTTTAATAATAAGTCCAAGCGGCAGGTCTGTTAGCTAGTGCAATTTGAAAGTGGTAGTGAGCATAAATGACATCTCAAGGTATATGTTAAAACTCTGATAGGATATAAAATTATTTTTATTTATATTGGCGATAAATTCAGAGGAATAGCTAACACTAATGATTTGTTGCCCATATTCATAAATCAAGGAAATGCTTAAATTCAATTAGAGATGAATGAATTTCTCCTTTCAAATATATAGCCCTCAACTTATAAACATCTAGTAGTGGGAAAAACTTTGATATCAGAGTGAAAAAACCTGAGTTGGAAATCTAGTGTTGCCACATTCTAAATGTGTGATCCAGGCAAGTCCTTTTAATAACTGCGAGTCATCATTTCCTCAATTTTATTTACAGGGAGTTCAGTGAAAATAAAATGACCTAATACTAATGGTCAACATTTATTGAGCACTTACCAGTGTCAGGTACTGTGCCATTTGTTTTATAGACATTAACTCACATCATGTAGAAGAGAATTGGTATAATTCAAAACTGTATCCAAATATATATGTAAGGTTCCCAGATAAGACTGGAAACTTTAGAAAATTCATTTTAGTTCAGATTTTGCATGGAGAAAACTTTAGAACCTACAGAAATTCCTTCCAGTCACCAGTAGACATTATACTGACCATTATATTAGTATTATTTTAGCAGGGGAAATGAACTTTAAGAGACCTATTCCAAGCTCCTCGTTTTTTTGGGTGCCACTCTGAGGAGTGAAGCGATTCTCCACCAAAAATGCCCCCCTGACACTCTCAGATTCTGGCCTATACTCCTGGCTCCTTCCCAAAATTCTTCTTAGTACAGCTTTATGGAGACAGTGGATGGGATAATCATTAAAATATATAACCACAGAAGATGGTGGTGTAGAAAGATCCTGAACTCATCTCTTCCCAAAGACACAAAAAATATACAATTAAATATGGAACAATTTCCTCTGAAACAAACCTGAGAAACTAGATGAAGACTTGCTCCATAACAAAAGTTAAAAGGGCTGCATTGAGATGGGTAGGAAAGGCAGAAACATGCTTTTGCCAAAAAACCCACATGCAGCATAGTGACCCACAAAGAAGAGGGATTTAAAAAAAAAAAAAAAATATATATATATATATATATACACATATATATATAATATATGTATCAACATATATATGTATGCTATATCTATCAATCTTACACATAAATGGAGCTTCTCCCTGAGAAGCAAGATGTTTATATCCCACACTAGGTACACCAAATTTGGGGGCCTGAACCAGAGAAAAGAGCACCCAAAATACTTGGCTTTGAAAATTAACAGGATTATGTTTAGGAGAAACATAAGGTTATAGGGAACAAATATCCCACTCTTAAAGGCTCACACACAGACACACTTGTTCCAGGACCTAGTAAAAAAGCAGCAGTTTGAAAAAAAGCCTGGACCATATGTGAAGGGGAATCACTGCTAATGTTAAAGCATCTGCCAGAGGGGCAGAAGTCTTTTGGGTCTTTCTCTGGGGGTGGAACACTTGTGGATGCCATTTTCACAGGGTCCCTCTACATTGCTGGTGGCAGTGCTGGAAAGTACCATTTTTGCAGTCCCAATATAACCTGCTAACAGTAGCAAGCAAGCAGCCCCATCCCTCCATGCCACTCAGTCAGCCCCACAAGCCCCAAGCCACTGTCTCAATCCCCTTCGTCCAAGGCCAATAGGCATGTGCAGCCTACACAGGGGATGCCCATACAGCACTAGGCTCAAGTCACTAGGGAGGGTTGCATTTCAGGATCCCATCCGTCTTAAACAATCAGAGATGAACAAGAAGAACAAGGGCAAGATTAAATGATAAGGTTCAATTCCTACACAGACCCACTCATTCAAGAAAGGGAGAGATAGCTGTTTCACATAAAATACACACACACACAAACACTGAGCGTCAACTAAAATGATGAAACAGAGAACAATTTTCCAAATAAAGAAACAGAAAAAAATCTTAAGGAACTGGAGATAGTATCTTACCTGATAAAGAGTTCAAAGAAATGGTCCTAAAGATGCTCACTGAACTCAAAAGAAGAATCAATGAACACAGTAAGAACTTCAAAAAAGAGACTGAAAATATGAAAAGTACTAAACACAACTCATTCCTCTGAAAATACAATAACTTAACTGAAAAACATACTAGCAGGAAGAAACAGCAAATTAGATGACACAGAAGAATGAATCAGTAACCTGAAAGACAGGGTAGCAGAAATCACACAATAGAACAGCAAAAATAAAAAGAAATTAAAAAAATGAGGATAGCTTAAGGGACCTGTGAGACAACATCAAGTGTACTTCTCTCTATATTATAGGGGTACCAGAAGGAGAGAAAAGCAAAAAAAGAGGTATAAAACTTATTTGAAGAATTGATGGATAAAAATCTTCCCTAACCTATGGGAGAAAAGTGACATCCAGGTCCAGGAAGCGAAGAGAGCCTCAATCAAGATGAACCCAAAGAGATCTACTGCAAGACACATTGTAATTAAAATATCATAAGGAAAAATAAGGAAACTTAAAGCAGCAAACATACAAGGGAACCCCGTTAAGAATATCAGCTGATTTTTCGGCAGGAACTTTGCAGGCAAGAAGGGACTGGCATGATATATTCAAAGTGCTAAAAGAAAAACAAACAAACAAACAAACAAACAAAAATTCCCAATCAAGAATAATCTACCCAGCAAGGTTATTCAGATTGAAGCAGATTGTTTATCAGACAAGAAAAAGTTAAGTAGTTCATCACCACTAAACTGGCCTTATACAAGAAATGTTAAAGGAACTTCTTTAACCTGGAAAAAAAAAGGCCATAATTAGAAAAAAGAAAAGGAAAATTGTAAAAGAAAAAAAATAAATACAATTTCACTGGTAAGGGAAAATATGTAGTAAAGGTAATGAATCAACTACTTATAAAGTTGGTAAAAAGGTTAAAAGACAAAAGTAGTAAAATCAACTATAACTACAATAATTATTTCAAAAATACATAAAATAAAAAGATGCAAAATGTGAAGTAAAAAAAGACATAAAATATGGGGGAAGGAAGTGAATGTTATTGAAATTAAGTTACTTTTAACTTAAAATAGACTGCTACTATATAGGTTGTTATTATGAACCTCATGGTAACCACACACCAAAAACCTGTAATAGAAATACAAAAAATAATGAGAAAGGAATCTAAACAACATTAAAGAGAGTAATAAAACCACAAGGGAGGAGACCAGAAAAGAAGAAAGGAATGAAATGAACTGCAAAAAACCCCCACAGAACACAATTAATAAAATGGCAAAAAACACATACCTATCAGTAATTATTTTAAATGTAAATAGACTAAATTCTCTAATCAAAAGACACAGGGTGGTTAATTGAATAAAAATACAGGACTCATCTATATGCTGCCTACAAGACTCACTTCAGATCTAAAGACACACACAGACTCAAAGTGAAAGTTTGAAAAAGATATTCCATGCTAATGGAAATGAAAAGAAACCTGGAAATGAAAAGAAAGAATAAGACAGCAACACTTATATTAGACAAAACAGACTTTAAAACAAAGACTATAACAAAAGACAAAGAAGGACATTACAAAAGAAAGGGGTCAAGTCAACAAGAGGATGTAACATTTGTAAATATTTAAGCACCTAACATAAGGGCACCCAAATACATAAATCAAATATTAACAGACAGAAAGGGAGAAATTGACAGCAACACAATAATAGTAAGGGACTTTAATACCTCACTTACATTAATGGATAGATTATCCAGACAGAATATCAATAAGGAAGTATTGGCCTTAAATTATACATACTTTGTACCTCAACATAATAAAGACCATATATGACAAACCTACAGCTAATATCATACTCAATGGTGAAAAACTTAAAGCTTTTCCTCTAAGATCAGGAAGAGGACAAGGATGTCTACTCTTGCTACTCTTAGTCAACATAGTATTGGAAGTGTTAGCTAGAGTTATCAGGCAAGAAAAAGAAATAAAAAGCATCCAAATTGGAAATGAAGAAATAAAACTATCACTATTTGCAGATGACATTATGTATACAAAACCTTTACAATTCCATCCAAAAACTGTTAGATTAAATGAATACTGTAAAATGCAGGATAGAAAATTAATGTACTGAAATCTGTTGTATTTCTATAAACTAATTTAGAAAAAAAAAACTATCAGAAAGAGAAAAATTTTTTTAAAGTCCTATTTATGATTGCATCAAAAAGAATAAATTTCTAGAATAAACTTAGCTAAGAAAGTGAAAGTTCTGTATTCTGAAAACTATAAGAAATAAGACATTGGTGAGAGAAATTGAAGACAACAGAAATAAATAGGAAGATACACCGTGTTCATAGATTGGGAAAATTATATTGTTAAAGTGTCCATACTACCCAAAGCAATCTACAGAGTCAACGCAATCCGTATGAAAAGACCAAGATATTTTTCACAGAAATAGAAAAACACAATACTAAAAGAACCCCAATACTAACAATATGGAAACACAAATGACCCCAAACAGCCAAAAAATCTTAAGAAAGAATAATGAAGCTGGAGGTATCATGTGCCCTGATTTCACACTAGACTACGAAGTTATAGTAATCAAAACAGTATGGTACTGGCACAAAAACAGACACATAGATCAACGGAACAGAAATAGAGAGTCCAGAAATAAACACACATATATATGGTCAATAATCTTTGACAAAGGAGACAAGAATATACAATGGGGGAAAGACAGTATCTTTAATAAATGGTGTTGGAAAAACTGGACAGCTACATGCAAAAGAATGAAATCGAACCACTTTGTTACACCACATACAAAACTGAAGTCAAAATGGATTAAAGACTTAAATATAAGTTCTGAAACCACAAAACTCCTAGAAGAACACATAGGCAGTAAGCTCTGAAATTGGTCTTAGCAACGTTTCTTGTACATGTCTCCTTACTCAATGGTGACAAAAGCAAAAATAAACAAATAGGACTATATCAAACCAGGAAGCTTTGCACAGTGAATACAGTCATCAACAAAATGAAAAAGTAAACCACTGATTATAAGAAGGTATTTGCAAATCATATATCTGATATCAGATTAATATTAAAAATATACAAAGAACACATACAACTCAATATCAAAAAGAACAATATGATTAAAAAATGGTCAGAGGACCTGAATAGACATTTATCCAAAGAAGACATACAGATAGCCAATAGATACATGAAAAGATTCTCAACATCACTAATTATTATGGAAATTCTACTCAAACTCACAATGAGATATCACCATACATCTGTCAGAACGGCTATTATCAAAAAGACAAGAAATAAGAAGCGGTGGTGCGGATTTGGATAAAAGAGAACCTTCGTGAACTACTGGTGGAAATGTAAACTGGTGCAGCAACTATGGAAAATGATATGGGGGGCTCCTCAAAAAATTAAAAATAGAACTACCATTATAATCCAGCAATTCCACTTCTAGGTATTTATCTGAAGAAAACAAAATATTATGAAAATTATATATGCACTTCTATGTTTCTTGCAACATTATTTACATCAACAAAGATAATGGAAGCAAACTAAGTGTTTATGATAAATGAATGGACAAAGAATTAGTGGTATATATACACAATGGAATATTACTCAGCCATAAAAAGAATGAAATCTTGCCTTTTGTGACAACATGGGTGGACCTTGCAGGAGTTATGCTAAGTGAAGTAAATCAGACAAAGACAAATACCATACAAATTCACTTACATGTGAAATCTGAAAAACAAAACAAATGTACAAACAAACAAAACAAATCCAGATTCATAGTTACAGGGTATTAAACTGGTAGTTGCAAAAAGAGAGGGGTTGGGAGGGAGGGGAGAAATAGGAGAAGGGGATCAAAAGTACAAACTTTTAGTTAAAAAATAGGGGCTTCCCTGGTGGCGCAGTGGTTGAGAGTCCGCCTGCCGATGCAGGGGATGAGGGTTCGCGCCCCGGTGTGGGAAGATCCCACATGCCGTGGAGCGGCTGGGCCCGTGAGCTATGGCTGCTGAGCCTGCGCATCCGGAGCCTGTGCTCCGCAACGGGAGAGGCCACAACAGTGAGAGGCCCGCGTACCGCAAAAAAAAAATAAAATAAAATAAAAAAAAAAAAAAAAAAAAAAATAAGTCAATGGGATGTAATGTACAGCATGTAGAATATAGCCAATGATATTTATTTATTAATTTTGTATGGTGACAGATGATAACTTGATTTATTGCAGTGATCATGTCATAACATACATAAACATCAAGTCACTGTGCTGTGCACTTGAAACTAATGCAGTTTTGTAGTTCAATTTTACATCAATTAAAAAAAAAAAATCTAACCACCTAGGCAGAAATTAGTTAGGAAGGACTCCTGACCATTCTAAAGGATGCTAGTAGTAAGCAAAGGGTTCACTACGTTTACACAATCATTCCAATGACATTTACAAAGTTTTAAAAAAATGGAAAAAGAAGGAAATGCCCCACACCAAACCCAACAATGACTGGCTTAAGAGATTTTATTCCAGAAATATAGGTATGTGTCAATACTAAGAAATATGTAATTTACCATATTAATCAAATAAAGAGAAAAACAATATGTGGACATTTCACTCAATTCTAAAAAAGGACTTGAAGTTTTAAAATTAAAAATAGTATGAAATACAAAAATTTTACTGACTTTAGAAAGCGTACCTATATTCAAAGAATATTATACGTAAAAGAAAAAAATTAGACAAATAATACTAAGAGTCAAACAATGATATACATAATCACAATTACTGTTTAGTATTTTTGGATATATCAGCCAACAAATTAGAGAACTAAAAAAAACGATCTATAATGGAAAATTTGGAAGGAGCTAATAATAAATATGATTGTAAACTTGGAAATTTAGAAAATAATCTTGAAAGACTATTACCAATAATAAAAGAACTTTTGTAAGGGTCTAAGCACAAAAATTTTACACATAAAATAACAGTTTGCATACATGCAAACAGCATTCAGTTAAAGGACATTAAAAAAGGGGAAAAAATTCAATTTACAACAGCAAAAAATAGATAAAATAATTAGGAATAAGTCTAACAAGAAGTGTCAGGATCCATACAAATAAAAATTTTAAATGCTCTGAGGTACCCAAAGATGATCAGAACAAACAAAAAGGCACACAGAGAGATTGGATGTGAATATTCTATATCATAATGATGCCTGCTCTCCCTAAATTACTCCATCAAATTCATCATGAGATAAATACCATACAAACCCAACTTTTTCTCGAGTGGGAAGTAAACAATCTGATTACACATTTATATGAAAAAAGAAACAAGCAAGAATCACTTGGAAAATTGAAAAAATAGTTTGACGTTTAGGTGTTTAATAATGCTACCAAATATTAAAACATATTCCATAGCTTCCAAAAATGAAGCAGTGTGATACTTGCAAATAAAGAGAAAGTCAATGACCGAGACTAGAAAATCTAGAAATAGACTCAAATGTGTGTTGGAGTCTAGGGTATGAAAAAGATAGCATTTCGAATAAGTAAAGAAAAGATGAATTTTAGAGCAAAAAATGCTGTAATTATGTGATAATCCATTTAAGGATATTGTTATATCTATGCCTCACTCATAATACCAGAACAAATTCCAAAAGTGTAACATATTTAAAAACATTTTTTTCAAGAATGAAACCACAAACGTGTTGATAGAAAATTTGGATGTTTAAATATATCAGGTTGGAGCCTCATCCACCAGGTGGCGGACAGCAGAAGCAAGAAGAACTACAATCTGCAGCCTGTGGAATGAAAACCACATTCACAGAAAGACAGACAAAATGAAAAGGCAGAGGACTATGTACCAGATGAAGGAACAAGATAAAACCCTAGAAAAACAACTAAATGAAGTGGATATAGGAAACCTTCCAGAAAAAGAATTCAGAATAATGATAGTAAAGATGATCTAGGACCTCGGAAAAAGAATGCAGGCAAAGATTGAGAAAATGCAAGAAATGTTTAATAAAGACCTAGAAGAATTAAAGAACAAACAAATAGATTTGAAAAATACAATAACTGAAATGAAAAATACACTAGAAGGAATCAATAGCAGAATAATTGAGGCAAAATAACGGATAAGTGACTTGGAAGACAGAATGGTGTAATTCACTGCCATGGAACAAAATAAAGAAAAATGAATGAAAAGAAATAAAGACAGCCTAAGAGACCTCTGGGACAACATTAAACACAACAAAATTTGCATTATAGGCATCCCAGAAGGAAAAGAGAGAAAGAAAGGACCCGAGAAAATATTTGAAGAGATTATAGTTGAAAACTTCCCTAACATGGGAAAGGAAATAGCCACCCAAGTCCAGGAAGCACAGAGAGTCTCAGGCAGGAAAAACCCAAGGAGAAACACACCAAGATACATAGTAATCAAACTGACAAAAATTAAAGACAAAGGAAAATCGAAAATCATTAAAAGCAACAAGGGAAAAATGACAAATAACATACAAGGGAACTCCCATAAGGCTAACAGCTGATTTCTCAGCAGAAACTCTACAAGCCATAAGGAAGTGACATGATATATTTAAAGTGATGAAAGGAAAGAAACTACAACCAAGATTACTCTATCCGGCAAGGATCTGCTTCAAGTCTGATGGAGAAATCAAAAGCTTTACAGACAAGCAAAAGTTAAGAGAATTCAGCACTACCAAACCAGCTCTACAACAAGTGCTAAAGAAACTTCTCTAAGTGGGAAACACAAGAGAAAAAAAAGGACCTACAGAAACAAATGCAAAACAATTAAGAAAATGGGAATAGGAACATACATATCAATAATTATGTTAGGGCTTCCCTGGTGGCGCAGTGGTTGAGAGTCCGCCTGCCGATGCAGGGGACGTGGGTTCATGCCCCGGTCTGGGAAGATCCCACATGCCGCAGAGCGGCTGGGCCCGTGAGCCATGGCCGCTGAGCCTGCGCGTCCGGAGCCTGTGCTCTGCAACGGAAGAGGCCACAACAGTGAGAGGCCCACGAACCGCAAAAAAAAAAATAATAATAATAATTATGTTAAATGTGATCGGATTAAATGCCCCAACCAAATGACACAGGTTTGCTGAATGGATACAAAAACAAGACCCATATATATGCTGTCTACAAGAGACCCACTTCAGACCTAGGGACACATACAGACTGAAAGTGAGGAGATGGAAAAAGATTTTCCATGTAAATGGAAATCAAAAGAAAGCTGGAGTAGCAATTCTATTATCAGATAAAATAGACTTTAAAATAAAGTTACAAGAGACAAGGAAGGACACTACATAATGATCAAGGGATCAGTCCAAGATGAAGATATAACAATTATAAATATATATGCATCCAAGATAGGAGAACCTCAATACATAAGGCAAATGCTAACAGCTATAAAAGAGGAAATCGACAGTAACACAATAATGCTGGGGGACTTTAACACCTCACTTACACCAGTGGACAGATCATCCAGACAGAAACTTAATAAGGAAACACAAGCTTTAAATGACACAACAGACCAGATAGATTTAATTGATATTTATAGGACATTCCATCTGAAAATAGCGGATTACACATTCTTCTCAAGTGCACATGGAACATTCTCCAGGATAGATCACATTTTGGGTCACAAATCAAGCATCAGTAAATTTAAGAAAATTGAAATAGTATCAAGCTTCTTTTCTGACCACAACGCTTTGAGATTAGAAATCAATTACAGGGAAAAAAACTGTAAAAAAACAAAAAACATATGGAGATTAAACAATACATTACTAAATAACCAAGAGATCACTGAAGAGATCAAAGAGGAAATCAAAAATACCTAGAGACAAATAATAATGAAAACACAATGATCCAAAACCTATGGGATGCAGCAAAAGCAGTTCTAAGAGGGAAGTTTATAGCTATATAAGCCTACCTCAAGAAACAAGAAAAATCTCAAATAAACAATCTAACCTTACACCTAAAGGAACTAGAGAAAGAAGAACAAATAAAGCCCAAAGTGAGCAGAAGGAAAGAAATCATAAAGATCCAAGCAGAAATAAATGAACCAGAAACAAAGAAAACAATAGCAAAGATCAATAAAACTAAAAGTTGGTTCTTTGAGAAGATAAACAAAACTGATACACCTTTAGCCACACTCATCAAGAAAAAGAGGGAGAGGATTCAAAAATCAATAAAATTATAAATGAAAAGGAGAAGTTACAACAAACAGAGCAGAAATATAAGGCATCATAAGAGACTACTACAAGCAACTCTATGCCAAAAAATGGACAACCTGGAGGAAAGGACCAATTCTTAGAAAGGTATAGTTTTCAAGACTAACCAGGAAGAAACAGAAAACATGAACAGACCAGTCACAAGTAATCAAATTGAAACTGTGGTTAAAAATCTTCCAACAAACAAAAGTCCAGGATAAGATGGCTTCACAGGTGAATTCTATCAAACATTTAGAGAAGAGCTAACACCATCTTTCTCAAACTCTTCCAAAAATTTGCAGAGCAAGGAACACTCCCAAGCTCATTCTATGAGGCCACCTTCACCCTGATACCAAAAGGAGACAAAGATACTACAAAAACAGAAAATTACAGAACAATATCACTGACGAACATAGATGCAAAAATCCTCAAGAAAATATTAGCACACAGCATCCAACAACACATTAAAAGGATCATATGCCATTATCAAGTGGGATTTATCTCAGGCATGAAAGGATTCTTTAATATATGCAAATCAATCAATGTGATACACCATATTAACAAATTGAAGCATAAAAACCATATGATCATCTCAATAGATTCAGAAAAAGCTTTTGACAAAATTCAATGCCGATTTATGATAAAAATTCTCTAGCAAGTGGGCATAGAGGAAACCTACCTCAACATAATAAGGACCATATGTGACAAACCCACAGAAAACATTATTCTCAATGTTGAAAAACTGAACCATTTCCTCTAAGATCAGGAACAAGACAAGGATGTCCACTCTCACCACTATTATTCAACATAGGTTTGGAAGTCCTAGCCACAGCCATCAGAGTAAAAGAAATAAAATGAATCCAAATCGTAAAAGAAGAAGTAAAGCTGTCACTGTTTGCAGATGACAAAATACTACACATAGATAATACTAAAGATGCCACCAGAAAACTTCTAGAGCTAATCAATGAATTCGGTAAAGTTGCAGGATACAAAATTAATGCACAGAAATCTCTTGCATTCCTATACACTAACAACAAAAGATCAGAAAGAGAAACTAAGGAAACAATTCCATTCACCATTGCAACAAAAAGAATAAAATACCTAGGAATAAACCTACCTAAGGAGACAAAAGACCTGTATGCAGAAAACTATAAGACACTGATGAAAGAAATTAAAGATTATACAAATAGATGGAGAGATATACCATGTTCTCAGATTGGAAGAATCAACATTGTGAAAATGACTATACTACCTAAAGCAATTTACAGATTCAATGCAATCCCTATCAAATTACTAATGGCATATTTTACAGAACTAGAACAAAAAAATCTTAAACTTTGTATGGAGACACAACAGACCCCAAATAGCCAAAGCAATCTTGAGGGAAAGAAACAGCTGGAGGAAACAGACTCCCTGACTTCAGACTATACTACAAAGCTACAGTAATCAAGACAATATGGTACTGACACAAAAACAGTAATACAGATCAATGGAACAGGATAGAAAGCCCAGAGATAAACCCATGCACATATGGTCAACTAATCTATGACAAAGGAGGCAAGGATATACAATGGAGAAAAGACAGTCTCTTCAGTAAGCGGTGCTGGGAAAACTGGACAGTTACATGTAAAAGAATGAAATTAGAACACTCCTTAACACCATACACAAAAATAAACTCAAAATGGATTAAAGACCTAAATGTAAGACTGGACACTCTAAAACTCTTAGAGGAAAACACAGGAAGAACATTCTTTGACATAAATCACAGCAAGATCTTTTTTGACCCACCTCTTAGAGTAACAGAAATAAAAACAAAAATAAACAAATGAGACCTAATGAAACTTAAAAGCTTTTACACAGCAAAGGAAAGTATAAACAACATGAAAAACAACTCTCAGAATGGGAGAAAATATTTGCAAACGAATCAATGGACAAAAGATTAATCTCCAAAATATATAAACAGCACATGCAACTCAACATTAAAAAAAAACCCAATCCAAAAATGGGCAGAAGATCTAATAGACATCTCTCCAAAGAAGACATACAGATGGTTAAGAGGCACAAGAAAAGCTGCTCAACATCACTAATTATTAGAGAAGTACAAATCAAAACTATAATGAGGCATCACCTTTGGCATCATCAGAAAATCTACAAACAACAAATGCTGGAGAGGGTGTGGAGAGAAGGGAGCCCTCTTGCACTGTTGGTGGGAATGTAAATTGATACAGTCGCTATGGAGAACAGTATGGAGGTTCCTTAGAAAACTAAAAATGGAATTGCCATATGTCCCAGCAACCCTGCTACTGGGCATATAACCAGAGAAAACTGTAATTCAAAAAGACACATGTACCCCAATGTTCACTGCAGCACTATTTCTAATAGCCAGGTCATGGAAGCAACCTAAATGCCCATCAACACACGAATGGATAAAAAAGATGTGGTACCTATATACAGTCGAATATTAGCCATAAAAAGGAACGAAACTGGGTCATTTGTAGAGATATGGATGGACTTAGAGACTGTCATACAGAGTGAATGAAGTAAGTCAGAAAGAGTAAAACAAATATCGTATATTAATGCATATATGTGGAATCTAGAAAAATGGTACAGATGAACCGATTTGCAAGGCAGAAATAGAGACACAGTGTAGAGAACAAATGTATGGACACCAAGGGGGGAAAGCGGGGTGGGGGCTGGTGGGATGAGTGGGAGATTGGGGTTGACATATGTATAATAATATGTATAAAATAGGTAAGTAAGAAGAACCTGCTGTGTAAAAAAACAAAAAGATTGGAAGACAAGTTAACTACTTAATAAGTAACTTCTTAGGTTCACTTTGTGCTCACTTTGCTCACAGAGGTAAACAAGCTACTGTGAAAACACATCAATCTCAATTGTTATTTGGGTAGAAAAATAAGTTGTTCTTTACACAGCCTGTATTGATTTTCTGAAATAATATATGAGGCATATGTTTTTCAAACTAAAAAAAAAGATTCTCTGTATTTCCCCGCTTCATGTTATCATCACTGCTCTTCTGTGTATCAGCCCTCACCCCTCTCAGTTATTTTTATTTTCAGCACAAGTCAGCAAACAGTGCATAAGACAAGAAGTGATAATGAAAATGACTGATGTATCATAATAAATTAAAAAGTTCAGGAATAAATAAATATATCAATTTGGAAAAGGTATTTTTAAGAATAAGTCAGACACAGAAGTCATTAAAACAATGTTCAATTCAAACATAGCTGTATGGTAAAAATAACCATAAGCAAAATAAATAAATGAATAGAAAAATATTTTCAACTCATCACAGAAAAAAATAGAAAAATTGGCTTCAGTAAGGTTTTAATTTATTTTCAATAAAAATAAGTAAAAAAATACCAAAAGCCAACAGCTTAGTGGGAAAGCATAGTAAGAGAGTTCACACAGACAAAAAAATGCCAATGATTCTTAAGGATATGGAAAGATGTTCAGTCTCATTCAAAAACAGAAAAATATCAAATTTAATTATATCAATATGCCATTTTTTGAACTATTCAATTGCCCAAAATAGAAAATTTTGATAATTCACAGTGCTGAGCAGCAAATAGGGAAGCAGGCATTCTTATTGCTGGTGAGAATAAAATTCACACAACTTCTATAGAGAACAATTTGTCAACATTTAGCAAAAACAATACACATTACTTATATGAAATATTTAACAAAAGAATACACATTACTTACATGACACTGAAATAACTGATATATAAAGTTATTCATCGCAGTATGATTTATAACATAAAAAAGATTGGAAAAACCTAAATGTCCATCAACAGAAGGCTCTTTATATAAATTACGGTACTTTCATAAAATGTTTCTCTTCTATGATTTAGAGTTTTATACATATTTTAGCTCTTTTTACATATCTTCACATTTTTCTATGTTTGATTAAGAAATAAATCCCCAATATTTATGAAGTTATTTAAGTTAAATGATCAGTAACATACAAAACTCATAAACATTTTACTGTTTATTCAATTTAAAATAGGTGACACATTTAATCTAACAGATTGTAGAAGATTACAAACTCAAATTTTTTTAATAGTGACCTATAGATTGTCACTATTCACTTACTGTCACTGTCAGCATTTATATGTTAATAGATGAGTTTTTCTTCTCATTAGAACTCTGTATGGCCAGTGACTGCAGGGAACTCATGGAAACCATTCTAAGATGAATCTTAAAGAAACATACATGAGCATTATACTCATTTATTTATAGAGTTATTTGTAGATAAGTAACAGGTAGGTAGGTGCATTTAGTTAAATGGAGGTGGATGGACAGATTGAAGGGTTGGTGGATATACAGACAGGCAGACATACAGAGTTATAAACTAAATGTCTGCATCCCCCCTAAAATTCTTATGTTGAGATCCTAAGCCACAATACAATGGTAATGGGAAGTGGGGTCTTTCAGAGGTGATAAGGTCATAAAGGTAGCACCCTCACGAATGGAATTAATTAGTATCCTTATAAAGGATACCCCAGAGAGCTTTCTCAACCCTTTTGCCATGTGGAGACTTTGAGAGGATGGCAGCCTATCAACCAGGAAGTGAACCCTCACCAGACACTAAATCTTCTGGTGCCTTCATCTTGACCTTCCCAGCCTACAGAACTATAAGAAATAAATGTTTGTTATTTAAGCCCCTCATTCTATGGTTTTCTGTTATAGCAGCCTGGACAAACTAAGATACATACATAGATGATAGATAGAGTATCCAATTAGTTCTGCTTCTACATCATTGTCACCCGCAACCACAAGCACACATAGAGACATGTGCTTCGGCCCCACCTTCAGACCCTGACACCATCCTTTTAGTCAAAGAGTCTTACAGCATAAAAGAGTTCAAGTCAGAGTGATACTTTCCCCCAACACAGTATGTTTCAAAAAGTGGCTTTCAAATATGAAGTGGATCCCAAAATCAATTTAGTGAATTGTAAAGATTATTTTATTTGAATAGGATAAAACAGAAGAGCACAGAGAACACAGACATGCCTAATATAATTTAAATATTGTTTCATGACAATTTTGCTTCCATTTTAATTATAATTTCATATATGTATGGACTGAAATTTGACATAAAATATATTTCTTATGGGGGCAAGATAAAAAGTCACGTGAAAATTATTGCCAGATTTTAGGCACCGAGGAGCAGATGGAAGGATTTAATCTCAGATTTAGATAAGAAATCATTTTTTTCCAGGGCTTTGCAAATTACAGCTCTAGCAATTAATATTTATACTGAGTTTACTAACTGTTTTTACATTCATCTTTCAATTGATCATCTAAACCATTCCCTTTATGCTGATGAGACAAGTGGGATTTAGTAGAGTGTCTTTTCCAAGTTCATTCAGTTAAGAAGCTATGGAGCAGAATTGGGAATCTGGCCCAGGTTCAATCCTACACCTTCTCAATCAACAGATATGGCAAGCTAATTTATTCCTTTATTTATTCATTCATTCAAAAAATAAATGTGCACTGTATAGTCACTGGGCTCCAGGCATGGTGCTGAATAAAAGAAATATATTGAAGGGCAATATAGTCATATCCCTGCTTTAATGGAGCTCACGCTCTAACCTCCACAGGCTTAGCAAGTGGCAAAATGAAACTGGACCTCAATGAAGTTTAACTTCTTTCATTGATGTTTAAAGAAGAATTATGATGCAGATATAAAAGCAGAGATTTGTCATTACATAGACCCAAGCCTGTATCCACACTTCTTTTCCCACCTGGCATGTCTTTGATATTGGTCAAGGTACTTCTCATATTCAGCTTCCTCATCCTAAAATGGAAATCATAACACCTAGCTTTCAGGATTGTTGTAAGGATTAGAAATAACACAGCAAAAATGCAGGGTCCTATGTCTGGCACTTCACTGCCATTATTATGAGCTATTACTGTTAATGAATCCAAACAAATTCTGGATAATACTTGCTTAAAGCACAAGGACTCAGAGAACCTTATGGAAATGTTACAGTAACAGATATGAAGACTCCCTAACAAAGGCCTATCAAGTGTCTTACATGTATAAATGCCAATTTGTAGTCCTTGGCAAATATAAGTATAAAAGCCGACTACTAATAACGTGTTTAACGAGGACAATAAAAACAACACAACACAGAGAAATGAGAGCTCAACATTCCCATCAGTGCCAAAGCATTTCATTTGTTTCACCTACGGAAGGATGTAAAGCCAAGCTTGCCTACTATCGAGAATTCTCCTGACTCAGTAGGAACTGCTTCTATTTAAGGCATCAGTGCTTAAAACACTCCCTCGAGGGAGTTGATAAATCACAGCTTCCAAGACTTTAGCGATTTGGCAACAGTCTTTTTGAAATTTCCTATAAACATTTACCCTGACCCTTGATACCTTTCCATTCTTCAGAGTTTGGTATCCCCAGGGTAAAGACGGAAAATTATGCAGAATTAGGTGGTAGTTGGAGGATGTAGCTTCACTGAAAAGAGAGAGTTTTCACTTTTCAGTAATAAAAATTCTATGAATTTGTCTAGGGTAAAAATCTACAGTTACTTTGGGAAAGGTTTATGTAAGGTCTGACATTTCAAAATGAGGCATCAAATATTCTTGGCTGCTTAATTTATTTATTTTTTTTTTTTGCGGTACGCAGGCCTCTCACTGTTGTGGCCTCTCCCGTTGCGGAGCACAGGCTCCCGACGCGCAGGCTCAGCGGCCATGGCTCATGGGCCTAGCCACTCCGCGGCATGTGGGATCTTCCCGGACCGGGGCACGAACCTGTGTCCCCTGCATCGGCAGGCGGACTCTCAACCACTGTGCCACCAGGGAAGCCCTGGCCGCTTAATTTTTATAGGCTGGGACACTTGTGCTTTTGAAAGGGTAAAGAAAAAAGGAAGAACATTTAGAGTCTCTTCTCCCCCATCTATTCTGTCAATGAAATTCAGGCTGAAAAGTGTTCCCTGAGAAAAGGCTTTTCATGAGGTTAAAGTAAAGGACCTAAGAAAGCAAAGAGAAAAGGTTATTTTGTCCATGTTAAACGTACCAGCCTTGAGAGAAACTTACACATTTTACATTGGGAAAAGACATATATATTTCCAGTCTACTTCGATGGAAGTGTTATTAGATGCTACACAAATGGCCTCAAAATTGCATTTCATGTATATTCATGTGTTCTCACCTGCTCTCCCCACTCCGCTCCCAGTTCCCATCCCAACCCAAACCATTCAAAAAGACTGAACTAAGGGGCTTCCCTGGTGGCGCAGTGGTTGAGAGTCCGCCTGCCAATGCAGGGGGCGCAGGCTCGTGCCCCGGTCCGGGAAGATCCCACATGCCGCGGAGGGGCTGGGCCCGTGAGCCATGGCCGCTGAGCCTGCGCGTCGGGAGCCTGTGCTCCGCTACGGGAAAGGCCATAGCGGTGAGAGGCCCGCGTACTGCAAAAAAAAAAAAAAAGACTGAACTAAGAAATGTTCAGGAATCCAGGCTTCTGACTCATCGATAGTTCAATAACCCTAACGTTAACTCTAAGCTAGAGCCTTCCTTCTCTTCTCTCCTACAGAATCTGACTTCTCTTCATACAGAAGGCTTCCTCCAGACTCTAACCCTTCATGATCCAAAGACACCCCCCCTTATCCAGTGCATTACAAGGAAAAAGATAATTTAAACATTGGAAAAGGGAAAACGGTCCCATAATACATCGTAAATATGGTAGTAGAATAGATTTAAGGAGAGAGACATTCTTTGGTAAAATAATATCTAAAAGTTTTGTCTGCAGAGGGAATATAAAGTACTATGCACAGATAGGCCTGCTTATTTGTAGTTGGTTGATCTTTGCACAATTATCTATCGTCTCTGAGAAAGAGCACAAAATTCAGAAAGAAGAACACTAAGTGACTTCCCACCAAGGCCTCCCTGACCTAATGATGCCCTGTTTTAAGAAAAAATCCTCCTTTCCCCTGCCAACCCCAATATTTCCTGATTAAACAGGGAAAGGAATCCCTCACATGCACCCCTCACCTCACCACTCCACGATGCACCTCTACTACCTTGGCGTATCATCTGCTTCTCAGAGCTCGGTTGGATTTCAGCTCCCACCTGACCCAGCTCTATTGGAAAGTGCTCAACTATTCGAGGCTACCTTATTTCCATCCAGAGCCAAGACCACTATTAGGTCCTTGTTACATCTTCCAACCTTAAAATCAAAGTTTCTCCCTTTGTTTTGCAAGCAACTTAAGCAGTTAAAGGAGAATATAGTTGTGACCCATAGCAATGGTTTATTCTAGAGACCTGAGGAGTTTCAAGATGCAAAAGGAAGGGGAGGTCAAAGGGAAATCAAAAACTTGGGAGTTGACCAGAGAGTGGAGGAAAGAGAGCAGTTAAAATGATCCAGGTCTTCATGAGGGAAGGGAGTAGTGTGGGGTCACATGGAAAGTCTCTGAAAAGCTGAGAAATTAAGCCCCACTTTGGCAGCTGCTTTAAAGACCTGAGTTAGCTGGACATGTGCTCTTTGCGTGACATTTTTCATATCCCCTTCCCTCTGCCCATATCTCCTCTGCATAGCTAAATAGATGATAGCTAGCTACCTAATTAGCTAGTTTACTTTATTTGGGAGTTTCCAGGGTTGTATTTGCTGGTGATGACCATACTGTATTTCATAGTCACCAGCAGGCATCCAACATCCATTTAACATCAGTGACTATGAAGATAAACTCTGATCAGTTAATCATTTTATCTAAAATCCCTGACCCATTTCTATACCTCCTAACCCCACCTCCCAAAATAAGAAGCCTAGTGCCTGGCTTCATAGGTAACAATCATAGAAACTATGGGAAAAACTATTAACTTTGGTAGAGCAGTGCTTTTCAACCTTAGCTGTTCACACCAAGTGATCTTGTTTAAAACAAAACAAAAAGAAATCCTATACCCCACCAATAAGATCAGGAACTCTAGGGCCAGAATCCAGGTATCAATACTTACTTACATTTTCCAGCTGATTCCAGTATGTAGTCAAGAATGCTACATGAGAATTACCTAGAGGATGTACTAAACAGTATGATGGGGCCCTACCATCACAATTTCTCATTTGGTAGGTTTGGGGGTGAGACTTACTGTTTGCATTTCTTAAGAATACACCTGTGGTGCTAATGCTACTGGTCTGGGACATACCATGGTATTAGAGAAATAGCTCAGTGATTAGGGGCAACCCAATCACAGGCTGTGGAACAGATAAGAGATATACCCCAAGGGTTGGAGACTGAAGGTCTTAGTCTCAGACAAAGGAAGGTAGAATGACTTCAGAATATAATTTACAGAATTGCAGTGAAAGGTTTCCCTCAGAGTAAAACTGTGTAAGAATGATGGTGCTACTCTGAATTTAAGGTATACCCCAGACTCTATAAAATGTGCCTGATGAGGAATATTGATAGAGTTATTAATTGGAAGTCTGTGCTGTACCATATTGATCCTTTAGTATATAGTTGCATCCTATATAACACAAAACTATTTAATTTGGAGATTTTAAGTGAGCTTTGGGGGAATTGCAAAGGGGAAGATTTTACTTTTAAATCAAAGGAGAAGTAAATGCTGGTTATGGGAAATAAAAATATATATATATTATTAGGGCAAAAACCATTTACTTAAGTCTTCCACCATTCAAACAAAGGTTATATGATAATAATGGGCTGAGACTTTTAAAATTGCCAATACTTAAATGTTTTTGACCTACAAAAATGACAGTTATTGTAGGTCAACCTACTGGTAATTTCAGTAACAATGTATGGTATATTTCATTGCAATCAGGTGAATGATTAATTTGAAACTCCATGAGCAAAGAAGATACCTCATTCATTTTCCTTCCTGTTGTCCCTAAAGAGTTCCTATGCCTGGTGAATGGTAAGTATTTAATAAGTGTTGTTTATGTGAATAAATGATCTGAAAATAAAGTGTTTCCAGAGCATTGGAACGCCATGGATATGTACACCTGGAAGCTGCATTTGTTTGATCTTTACTTTTATGTTCTGGGTTGTTAATTTTAAAACTCTTTTGTCTATTTTCATCAATTCTTTTTTTTTTTAACTTCTGTGAGGTCACCCATCGGACCATGGACTATACATAACTGTTGTCTAGACACGAACCAGGATGCACTTTGCCCTTTCAACCCCTTCCATCCTGCAGAACCGAATCACTATTTTGCTGTTACATTTGCAATCACTGTTCAATAAAACTTCCAGTGGACCCCCCATTCACCTTTGGCAGATTTCTAGTTTCTTGTTTGAATGTCCTTCATCTTTTCAAACTGTCCTTTGGCTGTATTCAATACTTAAGTGACTATTACTTTGCAATACACACACTGTAACCCCAATTTTCCATTTGCTGGAGTTTATTTTCTGAGCAAAATTGTACTTCATTATCTATTCATCTGTGAGTTGGGGTGAATATAGTATTATCCCAATCTTAAATGGGTCACTTTTTTTTCCCCTTATGCTTGAGTAGGGAATGGGAAAATAAGTTTGGGGGCTCTTTTGTAGAGATTTGGAAAGTATACTTAATCAGAACTATTAGGGTCATGGCAATTCCTCAGTGACAAGACAGAATATATACTATTTATGAAATGTAAACAAAAGGGTTATAGTCGAAAATGCCAGTGCACTATAAACTCATAGCAGGTAAAAATCATATGTGATTCAAAGAACTCATAGCTATGCATAACAACACTGTCTAGCTCAGTATTCTAGTCCCTTATTTACCACAACAAATGTGCTCTGAAGAAATAGTTTGTGTAATAAATAAATTTATATGAACTGAATCATATTTTGGTGTTACAGAAAAACATAGCTAAAAATTAAAGAATGCATTTAAATAGCATTTTAGTGTTTATGAGGGGCTTTACTATGTATGCCATTGGATTCTCACTTAAAAAAAAAAAAACTGTGAGGGAGATAAACCAAATGGCAGTAAGTCCACATATTATGGCCAGGTTAAACTATATGACTTGCCTAAGTTCACACAATAAGTTGCAGAGGTCAGTTATTAACACAAGATTTGAAACTAAAATTAAATGTTTTATACTTCTCTGTTTCAGGTTGCAAGCATCCATAGTTTAACTTTTTACTTTACATAATCATGCCGGTTTTGACCCAGTATCCTTTTATTTAAGTATCTCTCCTACAGATTTGGTTATATCTCCTACAAATTATGCCTAAATGATCTACATCAAGACTGAATTAGCGACTGGCATAATTCTGTCTCAGAGATTTTGGATTTACAGAATGGATTCACATGGCATTATACTCAATTGTAAAAAAGCTGCCTATATATTTTTGGTATGTAACTCTCAGGGAGCAACATGCAGACAGGGCCTTCTAGGGCCCTGTGATGTGACCCTGGCCTTATAACTCTGAAATTCTAATGAAAATTGTCTACTCTAGAGACCATATGTTTATAATGGGGAATCTTCTACTCCATTATTTGTTCTTTAATGTGAACATCTTTAGCTGGAGCTGAGCATAGCTTGAATGCCTCATAACAAATTCAAGTAGAATGGAGAATTAACAGCAAAAGCAATTGATCACTTCTCAGTGTTTATCATGGCACAGAACTTTCTCTGTGATCTGGCCCTTGCCTACATTTCCAACTTGGTTATAGACACAAAGACAGTGCAAATGATAGGTAAGGAAACTTAGGTAATCTTAAAAGCTGCTTGTCAATGTCCTAATGGACTTCAGATCTCTTGCCATTCACCGGTAGGGAATCAGATATTTTCACAATTCCACATTTCTTAAAAAATAAGAACAGCGGTAGTCCCTCTTAGTCTGCAAATATTCAAGGAAATAGTATCATAGGAAGACATAAAAAAGTAGAATGCAAGAACTGTAATAAATTTTAAAAATAATCTCACCCCAAAGCTCATTTTAGATGTGGAAAACCTGAGAATTGAAGAGTGAAATGGAATTGTCCAAGGAATAGACGTTCTAATATTAAATGCAATTAATAGTGAAATATTTCCAACTAAACAACAGGTACTGTGTTAGGCAAGGTCATAGTTGTTATTTCATTTAATCTTCAGCACGACTGTAAAAGTGGGAATTTGTATCTTCACCTGGTAGATTCAGCAGTGTTAATTAGCTTTCTTCAAATTGTACAGTTAGTGAGTGACAGAAGGCCCCAGACTCATATTTTCACTTAGGTGAAAGCAGAGCCAATAGTATTGATCAAATTAATCAAGGGTTTTTCAGAGCTGGCAATAAGCACAGTTTAGTCATATCTTTTCCAAAATTCTTAAATGACCATGTTTATTAATATAAACAACATTTCATTATCCAATTTTGAAATGTATTTTTCCTATTACTAAGGTAAACATTTTTTCTCTTCCAAGAAGGTTTCCTTCCTTCTTTTGTGCTGAGGTTTCATCCACATCTAGCTAGGGCTCTGGTCATTGGAATAAAATCTACTACTATATTGACTCACAATATTGTGCAGTGACTGGAAATGCAGTAAAAGAAGCATCTTCAACTCAGGAATCTTAATATCCATCTTTCTGCCCTCCTCATTCATTGACCAGAGAGAGAGGTCTGTCAAGAATATTGATGCTATCAAATTTAAGAGGACAGAAATTATTTCAAGCATCTTTTCTGACCACAATGGCATGAAACTAGAAATCAACCACAGAAACAGAAATGAGAAAAAATGATTACATGGGGACTAAACAACATGCTAATAAAAAAAAACAATGGGTCAATGATGAAACCAAGGGAAACTTAAAAAGACCTTAAAAAGACAAATTACAGTGAAAATACAACTATATAAAAATCTATGGGATACAGCAAAGGTAGTCCTAAGAGGGAAGTTCATAGTGGTATGGGCCTTCTTCAAAAAATAAGAAGATTCACAACTAACAAACTAACCTACCATCTAAAAGAATTATAAAAAGAAGAACAAATAAAATCTAAAGTCGGCAGAAGTAAGGACATAATAAAGATCAGAGAGGAAATAAATAAAATAGAGATTAAAAAAATAGAAAAAAATCAATAAAACCAAGAGAGGGTTCTTTGAAAAGGTAAACAAAATCGACAGACCTCTGGCCAGCCTCACCAAGAAGAAAAGAGAGAGGACCCAAATAAACAAAATAAGAAATGAAAGAGGAGAAATATCAATTGATACTGCAGAAATACAAGGAAAACCATAACAGAATACTATGAACAATTATATGCCAACAAATTGGACAAACTAGAAGAAATGGACAAGTTTCTAGAAACATACAGCTCACCAAAACTGAATCAAGAAGACATGGATAATTTGAACAGAACAATCAAAGTGGTATAGAGTGGCCATATCTCAACATAATAAAAGCTATTTATGACACACCCACAGCCAAAATAATACTCAAAGGCATCCCACTAAAATCTGGAACAAGACAAGGATGCCCACTCTCACTACTTCTATTCAACACAGTATTGGAATTTCCAGCCACAGCAATAAGAGAAGAAAAAGAAACAAATTGTATCCATATTGGAAGGGATGAGGTAAAATTTTGTTCTATACAGATGACATAATATTATATATGGAAAATCCTAAAGATTCCACACAAAAACTACTAGAACTAATAAATGAATTCAGCAAGGTAGCAGGACAGAAGATTAACATACATA
This sequence comes from Phocoena phocoena, assembly GCF_963924675.1. Taxonomy (NCBI): domain Eukaryota; kingdom Metazoa; phylum Chordata; class Mammalia; order Artiodactyla; family Phocoenidae; genus Phocoena; species Phocoena phocoena. The sequence continues at coordinate 51,994,611 of NC_089226.1, read as the reverse complement.
AATCTGTTGCATTTCTTTACACTAGTAATTAAATATTAGAAAGAAGAAGTAAAAAATAATCCCTTTTAAAATTACATCAAAGAGTGAAATACTTAGGAATAAACCTGATCAAGGAGGTGAAAGACTTATATGCTGAGAGCTATAAAACATTAATAAAGGAAACTGAAGATGATTCAAATAAATAGAAAGATATACCATGTTCTTGGATTGGAAGAATTAATACTGTTAAAATGGCTATACTACCCAGAGCAATCTACAGATTTAATATGATCCCTATCAAATTACCCACAGCATTTTTCACAGAACTAAAACAAATAATCCTAAAAGTTATATGGAACCATAAAAGACCCAGAATTACCAAAGCAATCCTGAGGAAAAAGAACAAAGGTACAGGCATAACACTCCCAGATATCAGACAATACTACAAAGCTACAGTAATCAAAACAGTATGGTACTGGCACAAAAACAAACATATGGATCAAAGGAACAGAATAGAGATCCCCAAAATATACACACACACCCACAGTCAATTAATTTTTGACAAAGGTGGCAAGAACGTACAATGGAGAAAATGCAATCTCTTCAGTGAGTGATGTTGAGAAAGCTGGACAGCTGCAAGGAAATCAACAGTTAGTACACTGCCTCACACCATAGATGGAAATGAACTCAAGATGGCTTAAATGCTTAAATATAAGACATGACACCATAAAACTCCTAGAAAAGGATATAGGCAAAACATTCTCTAACATAAATCTTAGCAATGCTTTTTTTTTTTAATGTCAGTCTCCCAAATAAAAGCAAAAATAAAGAAATGGGATCTAATCAAACATAAGTTTTTGCACAGCAAAGGAAATCATAAACAAAATGAAAAGTCAACCTACAGACTGAGAGAAAATATTTGCACATGATGCATTGGCAAGGGCTAAGTTTCCAAAATATACAAAAAGCTCATACAATTAAATAACAACAACAACAAAAAAAACCCAATGAAAAAATAGGCAGAAGATCTAAACAGATTTCTCCAAAGGAGACATACAGGTGGCCAAAAGGCATATGAAAAAATGTTTAACATTACTAATTATTAAAGAAATGCAAATCAAAACTACAATGAGGGATCACCTCACACCAATCAGAATGACCGTCATTAAAACGTCTACAAATAATAAATTCTGGAGAGGGTGTGGAGAAAAGGGAACCCACCTACACTGTTGGTAAGAATGTAAATTGGTACAGCCACTATGGAAAACATTATGGAGGCTCCTTAAAAAACTAAAAATAAGAGTTGCCATATAATCCTGCAATCCCACTCCTGGGCATATATCTGAAGAAACTCTAATTTGACAAGATACATGCACCGCAATGTTCATGCAGAATTATTTACAATAGCCAAGACATGGAAGCAACCTAAATGTGTGTGTGTGTGTGTGTGTGTGTGTGTGTGTGTGTGTATTTATATATATATATGTTATCAAGTATAGTTTGCTATTTCTATCTTCTTCTATTGAGCTTTTTTTCCCCTCAGTGCTTAACATAATATTCCATCTTCAGACTGACTCATCTGCCCATTACTGAAGCTCAGCCACTTGTGGAGTAAAATGTATTAGTCCTATAGGAGAGTATCCACAAAGCATAGCCAGAAAATGACATGAATCTCTGGAGGTTGATAAGGACCCCAATAAGGTGAATAAAAACTAGCATTATGTAGTTTATATACTAAATTTAGCTTATTCATATCTCATCCACAACCCTATCAAGAAGATATTTTTTTATTTGGATCATACTATGTACCAAGCACTGTTATAAATGCTAAACAGGCATTGACTTTTTTCATTTTAAATAGTACTAAAAGCTTTATAAACAACTACAATTAGGGCAGTGATCTTCAAAACTGTCTACATTTTAAAGTCGTTTAGCTTGTAGTAGCAGCATATAACATTTTTTTTTTCTTGAACTGTTTCCAAGTGAAAGCACACCTCAAAATCTTGTTTAACTATAATTTGGGTTTTATATTACTTGGGATTAGTGTTGGCTGGATTATCTTCTAAAAGACAACAGGCAAGAGTTGTCAGTGGTAATTACAAGGAATCATAGAAAGTGAACAGTATAAGGAGATTTAATGTTATTTATTCCAGCAGTGTTTCCCCTCCTGCATTGCAGATAGGAAGGCTGAAACCTAAGAGAAGTGATATGGTTTAAGCTACATAGCTGGTTAATGGCTATGTCAGTGTTCAAATTCAGTCCTTTTATTTCCCATTCCCATAATCCTTCCACAATAATGCAAGATAAAGTCCCCTTTGTCAATTACAGAAAACAATAAAACAAAACAGAAACCCAGGCATGCAAAATCTATGAAGTTGAAAGAGACCTGGTTTTACTCTGCAAAGCACTACTTTGATACAGCCAAACTATTCAATGACAGCATCCTAGATGACAAACTCTACAACACTTCACTCTTGCCTATAGTGAAATATCGAAACCCCATATTATGTGTTAGAAAGCTCTTAACTATCTGATCCGTGCTTACCTTTCAGCCATATACTGCTGTGGCTCTTCATCTCAAAATAAATATTCTGGTAGCAGAATTATTCAACTCAACCCCTAATTGCCATTCTTCTTTCATTTTTTTATCCTCATCCATACACATACACACTGAACCCAGAAATTGCACTTTTACATTCAAATGATTTATATTGTTTTATTTATTTAAATATATATATATATTTGAGAATTTACATATATTAAATTATATATTTATAATTAACTTATATATAAATATATTTATATTCTTATAAAGAAATACATATTTCTTTTAAAATATGTGTATACTCTAGGAAACCTATTTATCTTCTATAAGACCTGTTTTAGAGTAGTGCTGATAAATGTTCACTCAGTGAACTGATGAATTTGGCATTATGACACACAATACACAAAATTCAGTTAAGTTCTTCCATCCAACTACAATTCCATTTCCCATTATGTACCACCTTGTCTCTACATAGAAATTTCTTCTCCCTGACAGACTCTGGAAAAATTCTCTATGTTAGAGATATACATCTAATGAAAAATAATCTCTAGATACTTTCAATTTCTTCCTATCCTAAACGATACTAAAGTGTCAGGAAATATATGCAGCAGGCTCCTAAAGTGCATGCAGTTTTCTGAGAAAGCTCTGTTTCTTGGGAGTACTCACTATCCATTTTTTATATAAGCAAAGAAAAACTGTGGTTCTCGCCACTAAAATTAAAAATGCTATACACATTGCAGAGTGAAACCTAGGAAGAATCAGAGAGAATCTAATCTAGTGTGCAGTGCAAACAGTAGACAATGTTATTTCCAACAAATTAATTTAATTGGTTCTACAAGAGGAAGTAGCCGTGTGCAGTTAGATGTCCCCTTGGGAGCATAGCTGAAAGTGGCTCAGAGAATACACAGGAAATCTACTGTAGATCAAATGTTCTTATAGAACTCAGCCCTTACTGTGTTACCTAATTTCAATAAAATTTTACATCCAAATGACTTATGTTGTTTTACTACTTCTTTAAAAAAATACTTACACAATGCATTTAGTTAAATATACTCTTTTATAATACTTTAGGAAAATTTATGTTACTAGGACACAATATCAACTGGCTAATATGATAAAAAAAAATCCTGCCTACATAATTTGGAACTGCCAGATAAATTTATCTAAACTACAGCAATTTTTGAAATTTAAAGGATATGTAAGAGTTTGAAAGGTTATGTAATCATGAAAGCTAATGATTACAGTAGGAACTAAGGTTTTCGTTTCACTTAAAAGTATTTTAAAAATTTTTCTATAATGAACCTACGTTATTTTTGAAATAAAAAAAGCACTTATTATTTTTCCATGTTGTAAGTGCTTTGAAAGAGAAAAGTTTAAGGTAAACCAGAAGCTAGAAGGAGAAAACTGTCAGATGTAATCAGTAAAGGCTATAAGAATGTGCACCAGCTAGTACTACAGATGGAGGGGAAAATATTCCAAGCAGAAGCACTAGTGTTAGCAAATATTCAATATTACATATATGAGTGAGTTCATATGAATTAATGAACAATGTTGTGAATAGTAATTGTCTATTTTAGTAAAAAGAAATAGTTTAGACATAATTGAGAAAATAATGAAAAGTGCTTTCAAAATATGAATACCTTTTAAAGTAGGCATTCTGATTTCTACTTTTATATATATTGATGAATGTGAAGTAACCTGAGACGGTAGTAGTATTTTGTCTCTTTTACAAATAAAGAAATGGATAATATAGGATTTACAATGATTTATTCTTTCATTCATTTAAAACGTTTTCATTGGGAACTTACAGTGTGCCAGGCACTGTTTTGTTTGCTGGAGAACCAGAAACAAAACTGATAGTTCCTGCCTTTATAGGAGAGTCTCTGTCCTATAGGAGAGAGTTTCAGTAGTGGGATCTGAGAATTTGTATTTCTAACCAATCTCCATGTGATACATTTATGCTGGCCTGGGGATCACACTTAGCCAAAGGAAAAGCCCATGTATATAAAGCCTAATGAACAATGGGAATGGAGAAGTAGATGAAGTGAGAGAGATAGGCAGGAGCTCCCCAGGTGTTTAAAGGGTTATATTAATAATTTGGTACTTTATCTTTGAGGACAGCCATTGAAAGCTGTTAAGGGAGTTTTTGGTAATGATGATAGGAGAGATTAGTGTTTTTAAAAAATATTACTTTGGAGTCCCAATCAAGATGGTGGAGTAGGAAGATTCTAAGCTCACCTCCTCCCATTGACACATCCAAACTACAAATATACATAGAACAACTATCTCTGAGAATGACCTGATGACTAGCAGAACAGATTTTCCACAATTAAAAATATAAAGTAAAGGCCACATTATGACAGGTAGGAGGGGCAGAGGTGCATTCTAGTCAGACCCCACACCCACAGTGTGGAGACCCACCAGCAGGAGGAATATTACAATAACAACAGAGGTCCCTGCTGAGGAGCAAGGAGTTCAAACCCTATGTTGGGCTAACAAGCCCAGGGGAACTGCACCAGGCAGATGAGCCCCCATAATAATGCATGGCTTTGAAAACCAGAAGGTCTTATGTCTGGGAGAGGTGGAGGGCTGTGGGAAACAGACTGCTCTTGAAGGACTCATGCACAAACTCACTAGTTTCCAGTCCCAGCACAGAGGCAGCAGCTTGAAAAGTGTCTGAGTTATACAAGAAGATCCATGGACTAACTTGAGAGTGTGTGCCTGAGAGGCAGGGGTCTGGTGGAACTTTCTCCTGGGAGAGAAGTGCTGGTGGGCACCAGCTGGTCCAGTGTTGGCAGATGCCATTTCTGTCACTCTCCATCAAAGTAGCTAAAATCATGTGTCCCAACCCAGAATTCCCCTGAGAAACTTCCCAGCCCAACCTGCCCCTACTGGCTGGCCCTTAAAAAGTGGCTCCCACCCTGTTCTACACAGCAGATGACACCAGCCAATAACAGTGCCCCTCCAAAGAGGGTCCCCCTCAGAGGAACCAAACCTGTGTGCCAGTGTATCTGAAGCAGTGGTGGCTGGGCCTCGCAGCCAGCTGGCCTGGGGGCAAACTTGACCCACCCATTCAGCAATCAAGGTCCAGCCACAACAGGAGGGCAAATGCAACCCCCACAGGAGACAGCACTGGAGCATCTGGCTCTGGGGACTAGGGAGCATTGCCACACTGGGCTCAAAAGGACACCTTCTACATAAGGCCCTTTTTCAAGACCAGAAAACATAGCTGATATGTTGGATTGGTCAAAAAGCTCCTTCGGGTTTTTCTGTAACATCTAACAGAAAAGCTCGAAGGAAGTTTTTGGCCAAACCAATACCTAATAAATACAAATAAAGACAGAGAGTTAGGCAAAATGAGGAGACAAAGGAATACCTTCTGAACTAAAGAACAAGACAAAAACTCAGGAAAAGGACAAAACAAAATGGAAATAAACAATTTATTCTGTAAAGAGTTCAAAGTGATAGTCATAAAGATGCTCACCAAACTCAGGAGAAGAAAGAATGAACTAAGTGAGAACTACAAAAAATGAAATAGAAAATATAAAATAAGAACCAGTCGGATTGTAAGAATATACTAACTGAAATGAAGACTACACTAGAGGCAATCAACAGCAGACAGCAAATTAGAGGATGCAGAAGAATGGATCAGCAACCTGAAAGGCAGGGCAGTGGAAATCACCCAAATGGAATGGCAAAAAGAAACAAGAATTTTTAAAAATGAAGATAGTTTAAGGGACCTCTGGAACAATACCAAACTCACTAACATTCACATTATATGGGTCCCTAAAAGAGAAGAAAGAATAAAAGGGACAGAAAACCTATTTGAAGAAATAAGAGCTGAAAACTTCCATAACCTGGGGAAGGAAAAATACATCCAAGTCTACGAAGCACAAAGAATTCCAAAGAAGATGAACCCAAAGAGACCCACACCAAGATACATTAAGATTAAAACATCAAAAGTGAAAGAGAAAGAGAGCATCTTAAAAGCAGCAAGAGAAAAACCAGTTATGTACAAGGGAACCACATAAAACTATAAGCTGATTACTCAACAGAAACTTTATAGTCCAGAAGCAAGTGGCACACCTATGTTCAAAGTGCTGAAAGAAAAAACAAACCAAAAAAACTTACAGCCAGGATACTCTGCTCAGAAAGGTTATCATTCAGAACTGGAGAGACAAAGTGTTTCCCCAAATAACTATTAGAATTAATAAATTCAGTAAAGTTTCCAGATAGAAAATTAGTGTACAGAAATAGGTTGTGCTTTTATACAGTAACAATGAACTATCAAAAAATGAAATTGGGGCTTCCCTGGTGGCGCAGTGGTTGAGAGTCCGCCTGCTGATTCAGGGGACACAGGTTCATGCCCTGGTCCGGGAGGATCCCACATGCCATGGAGCGGCTGGGCCCGTGAGCCATGGCCACTGAGCATGCACGTCCGGAGCCTGTGCTCCGCAATGGGAGAGGCCACAACAGTGAGAGGCCCATGTACCGCGCGCAAAAAAAAAAGAAAAAAAAAAAAAAAGAAAAAAAAAGAAATTAAGAAAACAATCCCATTGACAACTGCATCAAAAAGAATAAAATACCTTGCAATAAATTTAACAAAGGAAATAAAAGACATGTACTCTGAAAACAATAAGACATTGATGAAAAAAATTGAAGATGACACAAATAAGTGGAAAGATAAACTGTGCTAATGGATAAGAAGAATTAATATTGTTAAAATGCCCATATTAACCAAAACAACCTAAAGATTCAATGCAATGTTATCAAATACCAGTGACATTTTTCACAGAACTGAAACAAATAATTCTAAGATTTGTTTGCAACCAGAGCAAAACATGAACATCCATAGCAATATTAAGAAAGATAAACAAAGCTAGTGGTGTAATGCTCCCTGATTTCAAACTATAGTAGAAAGCTACAGTAATCAAAGCTATATAGTATTGGCACAAAGCAGACAAATAGATCAATGAAACAGAATAGAGTCCAGAAATAAACCCACACTTAATAGTGAATTAATTTATAACAAAGGAGCTAAGAATATACAGTGGGGATGACTGTCTCTTCAATAAATGGTGTTGAGAAAACTGGATAGGTACATGAAAAAGGATGAAAGTGGACCATGTTTTTATACCATATAAAAAATAAACTCAAAATGAATTAAATACATACATGTAAGACCTGAAACCATAAAACTTCTAGAAGAAAACATAAGCAGTAGGCTCTTTGACATTGTCTTAGAGATATTTTTTGGTCTGTTTCCTCAGATGAGGGTGACAAAAGCAAAAATAAACAAATGGACTACATCAAACTGAAAGTTTTTCACACACCAAAGAAAATCATCAACAAAAAGAAAAGACAACCTGCTGAATGGCAACACAAGTCTATATTAAAACAAAAAACAAAAAACAAGAAAAACTACAAACAATTCAATTAAAAATGGGCAGAGGACCTGAATAGACATTTTTCCAAGGAAAACATAGAGATGGTGAACAGACATATAAAAAGGTGATCAACATCACTAATTATCAGGGAAATGCAAATCAAAACCATAAGATATCACTCTACATCTGTCAGAATGGCTATCATAAAAAAGACAACATATAACAAGTGTTGACGAGGATGTGGAGAAAAGGGAACACTCATGCACTGTTGGTGGGAATGTAAATTGGTACAGCCACTATGGAAAATAATGTGAAGATTTTTCAAAAAATTTACTTATATGTGTAATCTAACAAACAAACATTCAAAACAAAACAAAAACAGATTTATAGATACAGAGAACAACCTAGTGGTCTCTAGAGGGGAGAGGAGTAGGAAGTTGGGTGAAATAGATGAAGTGGATCAAGAGGTACAAACTTCCAGTTATAAAATACATAAGTTATGGGAATATAAAGTACAGCATAGGAAAATAGTAAATAATACTGTAACTATTTGTATGGTGACAAAGTTATTAGACTTACTGTGGTGATCAATGCATAATGTATATATATGTTGGATAGCTGTGTTGTACACCTGAAACTAATACAATGTTTTATGCCAATGGTACTTCAATAAAAAATAAATAGAAAAAAAATTTTTAATAAAGCTAATTAATTTTATTGTAATGTAGTGAGTGGACTGGAGAGAGGCAAGTTCAGACGCTGAGAAAACAATGAAGAGGTTACACAGCAGCTGAGAAATGATGGCATCTTGGACTAGAGTAAAAACAATAGAGTTGGAAATTGGATGGTTGTGACATCTCAGTTTCTAAAGCTAGAAAATTATAGATGTATTGTTTGAAGCCAATTTTCTGACTGTATTTTTGAAGACCTATTGAGTTGCTATTAAGGTATAGTCCACCTCACTGCCAGCAAGAGCAACAGCACCTGAGAACTTGTTAGAAATGCAGACTCTCAGGCTTCACCTCAGACCTAATAAATTAGAATCTGTACTCAAAAATGATTCCCACTGCTATATTTAAAATAGATAACCAACAAGGACCTACTGTATAGTACAGAGAACTCTGCTCAATGTTATGTGGCAGCCTGGACGGGAGGGGAATTTGGGGTAGAATGGATACATATATATGTATGGCTGATCCGCTTTGCTGTGCACCCGGAACTATCACAACATTGTTAATTGGCTATACTACAATATAAAATAAAAAGCTTAAAAAAAAAAGATTCCTAGGTGATTCACATTAAAATATGTAAAACACTACTGTACCATAAAACAGCTATCTCCCATCTTACAAATTTAGATAATATATGCTTTTGAATGGCAAAATTTATAAATGAAATCCAAAGTCTTCCCTTCCAAAGACTGTCTAGAATTCTTTGTTAGGATATGCATATTAGTAAAAAATGATGCTGCAGAAATACATAGATACCGAATTCATTGATAATAATTATATATCTTAAAAGGCAAATGACATTTGAGTTAAGGATTATAATCTCTGTTAAATTAAATTTTCTGGGTTTTATTTATTTTTCTATCCATAACGAAGATACACTTAGAACAGAGGAAAATGGTTTATGAAACAATTTTACTAACTCTAAAAGTTTCTTTATAGAATTGGTAAAGCTGACAGTGTTGGAATAATAATATGAGGGGGAGTAAAATTTGAGGATTCAAGGTATTCTTTATACCTTTAAATATTGGCAATTTAAAATTTACAGCAATTCAATTTGTTGTTTTAAAAAAGGAATAAAATACTAGGCAATCTTCAACTTTCATATTATGATAAATGTTTACAAGCCAAACAAAAGATTTATAGATTCTAATAGGTATTCCATTCCCAATTTACTAAAACCAATTACAAAATCCCAAGTGGCAGCTAATCTTTTAGGAACATTGTTTAATGTTATATTTCTAACACTTTGCACTTTAATCCACTTCCTTTGTAATTGAACACATAATTGATTAGGCTTAAGTCCAGTGAGCTCCTGATAGAAACTAAAGTTGAGGCAAGCCTAATTATCTCCATCTTGCCTTAATTGTATTGAGTTTATGAAACCTATGCTTACCCTCACCAGACTCAGAAATTTCATTTTTACCTGTTCCATCCATTTGTGAAAAATAGTAAAGGCAGAGTGAATAAAATGTTAAAATATTTCCACAAATGGATATTGCTTTACAAGCAGAGGTGGTTGCTGGATGGATTGAAGTATTCTTCCTAAACTGATGTAGTTTGAAGTTGGTACAGAAAAATGGTTTAGAGGGTCTTGATGTATAATGCATGAAAATGCAGAATGTGCAAAATTTGAATGAACAAAACTCGGTAACTGTCTGCCTAAGCCTTAATTTATTCCAACAACTTAGTATTGAGGGTCCATTTTCCAACTAGTATTTTGTATTGAGGCACTACACTGAGTAATAAGACCTACCTGGTCCTCAACAGATACTGTTTTGGGAAAGAAAAAAATGGAACATAGTCCCAAGTGACCGTATTACATAAATACATCTGAAAGAAATCCGGAAGGCATTGAAGAGGAGGTAACATTTTAAGACTTCGGATTTCAATAGAAATAAGGAAGTACGTGCATTTCAAACAAGCAAAACATAATAAACAATGATTTAAAAGTGGAGAAACAGTGTATTTATGATAAAATACAAAGCATAAAAATTGTCGACCATAAGAAAATTATAGCTAACAATTACTAAATATTTGTTATTGTCATTACCTCTTATAGGAATCACTGCATTTAACCTTTTTTTTTTTTTTTTTTTTTTGTTTGTTTGTTTTTTGCGGTATGCGGGCTTCTCACTGTTGTGGCCTCTCCCGTTGCGAAGCACAGACTCCAGACGCGCAGGCTCAGTGGCCATGGCTCACGGGCCCAGCTGCTCCGCGGCATGTGGGATCTTCCCAGATCGGGTCACGAACCCGTGTCCCCTGCATCGGCAGGCGGACTCTCAACCACTGCGCCACCAGGGAAGCCCAGGAATCACTGCATTTAACCTTTATAACAACCCTAAGGGGTGTTTCACTTTCTCTATTGAACAGGTTAAAAAAAACTGTAGCTAAGAAAAGTACAATAACTTGCCCAAGGACACATATCTAGAGCACGGGAGTGGGGAACTGGACCATTGTCTGTGTAAGGGTACACTTTCTCACCTCCTTACTAAACAATGCTTGTGGTATGCTGTTTAATAAAACTAGATGTGTATGGGTAAATAAGACTAGAAAGATTAGGTCCTGGTTTTTAAATCTCTGATTTTTCTGAGTTATTTATATAAATAATGTTGCAAGACTTAAGACATCACCATCTCCATCCTACCTGACTCCATCTTGTACAGCCCACTGTTTCCTTTCTCTATTGCTTTTTTTTCCCAGTGTAGTATATTTATCAAATAAGTGATTCTTCCAAATTATGCTGTGGGTATAAACAGTCTAATTTATGTCCATATCTTCAACATGGCTAGGCTAGGCGTCATGTGGCCTAGGTCATGTAGTCAGTCAATAAATAAATAAATGTGAACAGGAATTAAATTCCGCTTTGAAATATGTGTCATTATGCCATAAAGATTACTCTCTTGGTGTTTAAAAAGCCCTATGCATTCTGGGATACCACATCTCTATCTGTTAACAGTTATATTTTCTGAGCAGCAGCATAACATGGAGATGATCAACAATACATTTATGAGGAGGTGTTGCACATTTAGTATAAAATAACCAGGTAACAGCCTAAATTCTCATTTGAAAAATCAATTCCCAGTTGTCTTTTAAAATTTATATCGGAGGGCTTCCCTGGTGGCGCAGTGGTTGAGAGTCCACCTGCCAATTCAGGGGACACAGGTTCGTGCCCCGGTCCAGGAAGATCCCACATGCCGTGGAGTGGCTGGGCCCGTAAGCCATGGCCACTGAGCCTGTGCGTCCGGAGCCTGTGCTCCGCAACGGGAAAGGCCACAACAGTGAGAGGCCCGCGTAATGCAAAAAAAAAAAATTCATATTGGAATACAAAGTTTGAGGATTACATAGAAAATCAAACCAAAACGCACAACCCTTTACGCTCAGGAGACAAAATTAGCAAATAACTACCATTCATCAAAGTGATTTACATACTTTACTAGTCCGGAGGTGGTTAACATTACAAACATTCTGACAATTTATTTTCTTTAGGGATGGTGACACAGGTACCTGTGGATGTGTTGAAGCTAGACTATTAATAGCTTTGTTCTTCCCCTTTTAGGAGTTCACACAAACTCTGTAGGCCTCATGTTGTTGGACCACATTTTAGAGAAGATCTTTTTATAATCATGGCTATTTGGTGTACTGAGAACTAACTACCTTGGCTAGAATCTGAAATACTAAACCTTCCTTCAAGTAAAGACTATCTGAGCCAGATCTAATTACCAGAGAACAACTGCACCTTCAACTGAGCCATCCTAATATACCTTTGGTGAGAAAGTGACTGGTTAGCTGCTATACTGTGGAGCCAGCAGGACAAGAGCAACTGAGACTAAAATGGCTCAAAATTTTAGAAGTGACAGTCAAGTGATCCTTTCCTATCCTTTCTCCACTGAATTCCCAGGCCTCTCTAAACCTGATTCACTCTGAGCATTTATATCTACTTTTTACAACAAACTATTAAGGTATGCACTATTATCGTCTTCATTTTACATACGGAAACTGAAGCATAGGGAGGATAAAGAACTGGCCCAAATAACATAGCTAGGATATGGTGGCATTGGAATTCCAGCTCAGGCAGTATACCTGGCACTACTGGCAGCATCTTAAACACCTAACTTGCTGCTTCTCCTACGTGTATCACAACCGTCACCAGCACTGCCTTTTTCATGATTACTACTATCATCACTATTGACTGCAATAGCTACCCTTTTTTTTCCTTCACACCAATATGCATTTTTACTAACACACATTTGTCCAAGTCTGTACAAATTAGCTACCCTTTAAATGAGCATTTCTTCCATACCAAACATTATAAAACCTTTAGCAACATTAATTTATTAACCTCCAAGAAGACACTATTATCCCCGTCTTGCCGATAAAACTGAGGCTCAGAGAGGTTAAATGACCAAGATTATGGAGCTAATTATTGCATGTGGCCAAGGGTCAAATCCAGATCCTTCAGATTCCAAAGACTGGCTCTAAGTGTCTGATTGACCCCCTATTTGTTTTATCCAGTAGTTCTCAACAAGGACCTTAATAACCCCTATGTAGCATTTAGAAATGAGGGGGATATTTTATAGTTGTCCCAAAGCATCAAAGGCAGGTATGCTAAACATCCTTCAGTGTGCTGGGATGTCCTTCAACAAAGAATTGTCTCACCTCCAGAATGTCAACAGTGCTCTCTTTGAGATACACTAAATTATCATTTCTTTTCTCATCAGAGAGATGTTTCTCATGTTGTACCTTAGCTAAAGTATTTTCACACAACTGTAACATCTTTCATATCTTGAAGGGCTCAGGGAAATGTTCACCTTTAAGATGGAGTTACACACGCACAAGGTAGTGACTTTTTTCTAAGGCAGTTCTCATTTATGTTCCTCTAAGAATAATTTATAACTTTAAATAGCAAATGAGGGCACCTGACATGTAAATAATACAACTCAGCCCCTTTAATTCCATTTGAGTAATGCAAATTAATTCTGCTAACTGTTTAAATCAAATATTCAGTGAGAGATATGAGATTGTCATGGCAGATGATACGGGAATTATTTGCTATTGTTAGTGGTGGGGTGACGGTTTGTTTGTTCACTTACAGATATTCTAATTGGCAATCTATTTGTCCATCTGTACCTAATGCAGTGACCTGAGGTGTTCACAGAAGACAACAGTTTGAGTCCTTGACTATATCTCCTTTAATTTTATACACCTTCCCCCACAATGATGGGTGGTGTAACGATTCTCTCAAAGGTTATTACTAAATGCTAACGAGCAATGGTTTGCGAAAGGCAGTAACATCATGATGTCAATTGAGAAGCCAGTATCTGGTGAATTGGTCTTTGCTTTCAAAGGACAATTTGCCTACTTCATAAAGTGAGAAATATGCTTAAATCTCTTGAGGTCAGTTATTGCTGTAAGCCAAAGGCTGGATATGCTTTGTTTCTGCTTGAAAAAAATAGAATGAAAGAGAAGAAGTGACAGTAGTTTGCCTTTGGGTAACTTACAGAGAGATTTTCTTTCAGTCACCGTGTTAATCAACCTCAGGGGATTGGAACCTATTTCTCACCAGGCATCATTCTCACAATGGTCCTGTCAGGTCAAAGTAGCCAGTTCACAGATGAAGTAAATGAGGCTTAGAAAATGAAATGCCTTCCCAAGGACACAGATCTAGGGAATGTCAAAGCAAGAATTCTAACCCAGGATGATCTATTTCTAAGGCCTATGTTAACCTCACTAGGCAACAGTGAGTTACTGAGCTCGGTGAAACAAAGGAGCGCTAAGGACGCCTTGTGTCCTATCTGTTGTCTGAATATTGTCAGCAAACATTCATGTACCATGTTTATTTGTGCTTTACAACCCTGTCAGGAAGTAGTTAGGGAATAAAATAGTTAGGGAATGAAGAATCCCTTTTTTTAGAGAAGGACAATGAGGGTCAGAGACACTAAGGGGAGTTTCCAATGTGATGCAGCCAATTAGTGGTAGAGCCCTGATTCGAGAATGAGGACTTAACATCAAATGATGCTTTCCAGCACAACAAATACCGCCTCTTTGAGAGATAAAGCTGATGTTTATAGCCTCAAAATGCATGTGCGTTTATGAAACAGACTAATCAAAGAACAAAACGTTTTTGTTTGGCAAAATAAATCTTGTGAATATCTACAAAATGGTGCTTGGCCAAGTCAACTGTTGATTAATTCATCAATAAGTTTTTCAACAGATGTGACAGATACAGGAGAAGTGGCATTCTTTGCTTGCCCAAAACTTATCACCAAGAAAACCACATCAATGCTCAAGACCTTAGCTTTCTCATCTGTAAAGATAGAGACTATAAAGCGTTTGTGTTCACAACATAACATTAAGACAGAACTAAAAATAGTCACAAAATATTTGATGAATTTTAAATGATCATATTTATATGGCTTATTTAGACTCTTGCTTCTTTTGTTTTCTGCCAAAACTTTTAAAATAGTAGACTAGCACATAAATTGCATGCACACACATACACACAAACACACACTACACTTGTTAGTGTTTCTGTTTATATAATATATAAATACCATGTTTTCCCAAATTGATATTCAAATGCATCATTAAAGTTACAATTAATAACATTTTAGTGAATATTTCATAAATTTTAGTTATTAACTAACTTTTGAGAGAAGATTAGGCAGTGTATGAAAATCTTACTCTGATTTGGTTTTCCCTTTGGGAAATCAAAGGCAGAATGTAAATATTGCTATGTTTTGGATCCATAGCTACAATACATAGAACAGTAGTTTTGCATCTGTTATACTACCCATTGAGGATAATTTTTTAAAATTTATTTATGTATATTTTTATTTTTATTTTTTTGGCTGCGTTGGGTCTTCGTTTCTGTGCAAGAGCTTTCTCTAGTTGTGGCAAGCGGGGGCCACTCTTCATCACGGTGTGCAGGCCTCTCACTGTCGCGGCCTCTCTTGTTGTGGAGCACAGGCTCCGGACGCGCAGGCTCAGTAGTTGTGGCTCACGGGCCCAGTTGCTCCGCGGCATGTGGGATCGTCCCAGACCAGGGCTCGAATCCGTGTCCCCTGCACTGGCAGGCAGATTCTCAACTACTGCGCCACCAGGGAAGCCCCCGAGGATAATTTTCTGATTGCTTTTTATGTCTCTTTAAGAAAGGAACATTGTTGAGATAATTCTATTTGGAATTCTTCACCCCACCTCTGAGTGGGAATAAGTTGTTTGGGGATAAAGACCTGATTCTAACATAACAGCTTTGGGGAGGGAGGTAGTAGATAGGTGGTCCTTCTCAGATAAGTAGAAATGGGAGATACTGTAAAGACTATCCTAAGTTTTGAACACAGAGCTGCTGCTTCAGTAGGCATGAGACACATACTGTTCAGGAGGAAACTTCCAGAAGTTTCCATGAGTCTCCAGCAATTTCAGGAAATGGAGAAAGATGACTCATGCAATTAGCCTAAGACCAGGTCAAAGTATGAGAGGACTTGTAAAAAATCCTTTCCACCAAAGGAGAAGGAACACAGTGGGTGGCAGGTCTATAGTTTCCTTTTATTCTAGTTGATAGTATATGGGTCTTCCTTTTTTTTTTTTTTTAAGAGCTCAATGCTACCAAGTGCTAAATTCATCTATAAGTGAGCTAATAGGAAACCTAAAAGGTTATCAATTATTCCAGTTAGCCCACAGAGCTCATTCTGCAGGAAACACCAATGTATCAACATGTATCAACATGTATGAGACCATATCATATTAAGTAACTTATTCAAGGACTCATAACTAGTAAGTGGCAAAGCAGAGTTTTATGGCATGCTCACTCTAAAACTGAAATTATTGATTCCCATGAAGTCCTGAGTCACAGAGAATATGACCCCTGTACGGAAGAAATGACAGTGGGCATGTTTATATCTTTAATGAATAAGGCCTAAAGTTTCCTTTAGTTCTAACTAGAATTCTCCAGATCTGTGCTGTCCCATAAGGTTGTTTCCAGCACCCCAATGGCTCTGATCACTTGAAATGTAGTGAGTCCAGATATGCTACAAGTACAAAATGTGTATCAGATTCTGAACATTTTCTATGAAACAATGTATATTAATAATTTTTATATTGTTTATATGTTGAAATGATATTTAGATATATTTATTGAGTTCAAATACGTTATTAGAATTAATTTTACCTATTTCTTTTTACTTTTTAAAAATATAACTACTAGAAAAAGTTTTTACATACATGGGTCACCTAATTGGAAGCACTGGTCTAGGTCCTGAAAGAATAGAGATAGATGACTTTTGCCTTTGAAGATGCCTTTTTTTTAGGATACGGCTGTTGCTGTGCTTGTGTTTTCTTTATTTCCTGAGCCATGGTAAAGCCATCACCCTGGGCTTTGGGGCTGGGAAACACCTAGTTACAATTCCATTCCCCTTCGTCCTAACTAAGAATCCTTTAAAAAAGTTAGCTGTCATCTCCATGCTTCACTATTTCATTTGAAAAATGAGAATAGTAATATCAACCTCAAATAACTGTTATGGAAATTAAATGAGATAATTCATGCAAATTACCCAGCTCAGGGACCTGCTCCTGATAAATGCTCAACAAATGTAAATGTGCTTCCTCTGTTCCTTTTTTCCCTTTCCGTGTCTGTCACTAAAGGGCACCAGACAAGTCACCTTAATAATGCTATTTTTTTTTTTTGCACCATGGACTTTTTTCTCCCTAATCTCAAATTTTCTCCTGTATCTGATCAACCCTCAAAATGATAAGAATATTGTTATTTTTAAGGTCAGCAGCTTGGGGATGAATTTGCATCAAAGATGAAAAATATCTCCAAGTAAATTCAATTTGTGAATATTTAGTTGTCTATGTAAACTCTGTTTTTCAATTTAGTGAACCAAATGGTAAAATTTTATGAGCAAACCAAGTTACGCATGGTATTTCTTGTTTTTAAAATAGCACAAGCTTGAAAAAAAAATGTTGCTTTTTTATCATTTCTCTCTCCATTTCCTTCATTGCAACATCTTCCAAAGCTTGCCCAGTTTTAGAATTTGAAGAATTTTTTTAATTTCTAAAGTTATCATAGAAAGTCTATGACGTCCTTCTGGTTGTGAGCTTGATTCTTAACTAAATGTTCATACATGTAATCATTCATTCATTCATTTGATAAATATTTACTAGATACCCATTATATGCCAGGAACTGCCTGAAATGAAGAGGATATAGCATTTAATAAATCAGATTCAGTACCTGTACTTTCAGAGCTTACATATTAGAGAGACAGACACATGTTCAATATGTAACAAAGACAAAACAATAGACAATAAGTGAGAAGACACTGGGAACTAAGGGAATATAAAAAAGGGATCTGTCCTTAGGGCCAGGAAAATAATTCCTGAAGCAGTATTGTTTAAAGCAAGACTATTGTCGACTGAAAAAAAAAAAAAAAAAAAAGCACAACCTGAAAGTTGAGAGTAATGTTTTATTCAGCAGACAAAACTGAGGACTTAAGCCTGGGACACAGCATCCCAGAGTATGCTCCCAAGAGGTAAGAGGGAGAGCCAGAATATATAGGGGTTTTTGCAACAAAGACCAGGTAGTTGGAATATGAAAAGATTACTGTTAATTAAAAGAAAAAAAGAGCAGATATCTCAAGTTAAGGAATGTAGTGCTTTCCTATGTATGGGAAGATGCAAGAGGAGTCTGGGCTCACTGAAATCATTCCTTCGATAAGCACCTCAGCTATCTGGGGCCATTACTCTGTGTTTGCTCATCCTGAGTTTCCTCAGGGTGCACGGTCTGGGGAGCGGCTGCAGTGTCTGAGTTCCCTTCAGGGCTCACCATGGCAGGGGGTGTGGTAACTGTAGTGGCTGACAGCTGCAACATCCTTTGTTTCCTGACATGGCAGGCACCATTTTTAGTTCACACTATCACAAGGAAATAGGAGCTGGTGAGACAGATATTAATCTCAAACCACAGCCACCGTTCCATATTCCACTGTTGTACCTTTAAAAATAAAATAAAATTGGGTATTCTGGGAATTCAGTTTTGACCTTGACAGATCAATATGAAGATCAGGGTGATATGGAGTGTTCATATGCAATGAATTTCTCAAAAACACCAAGATGAAGCTCCCTATGAATAGCATCTTGCAGAAGTTATGATCCCAATCTTTTTAAAAAGAGGTGGATCGTCTTAGAATACTAAGTAAATATTGGAGTATTCTAAGAAAGGATATAAAATAAGCTTTCAGTGACCTGTTAAAATTACTCTTTCAATGGAATTTCAAGCATTATTCAATTTTTTATTAAGTAAATTAATTCAAAGAGACATTCCACATTTAGGAAAAAAAAAATCCCCTGAGGGTCATTCTCCAAAGATTGCCTCATTAAGAACATCAGATAGAAACTCATTATAAAACAGTGGAACTTTTAAAATGTGTATCAGGTTGAAACTTATTGAACACCTACTTTATGCTGGGCACTTCTATCCTAGATTATTTTAGTGGATCCTCCTGTTCTCAAACCACCCTATAAAGAAGGAATTTGTATCCCCATTGTAAACATAAGTAAACTGAAGCTTAGGGGATAGAAATGATTTGTCATGCTCACAGAGCAAATAAAATAGTAGGAAATGTATACACTGGCCAGTGATTTCTGACTCTCGCAATATAACAAACATTAAGTTAGCAGTGACTAAATGTAGAAGGAACTGTAAGTGGCCTAGGTTGTGTTGGTATTTAGAATGGAATCTCAGATACCATTTCCCTCAGTGAGGAGTCTTCCTTCACTACGTGCCCCTGCATTCTAAAACTGCTCCTTGAAAACTGCCTCTTGAGAATTAAGGACATCTGCCTCAGAGGAAAGAAACACAGTTTTGGAAGACACATAAGCAAATACGGTCTCTGCCTAAGGTCTTGGGATTTCCTCACTTAGGCACCTCAGGAATAACTGTAAAATGCATGCAAATCTGATCTTGTGCCAACCACCCACCTATTTAAAAACTCTGTATGTCAAAGGATAAAGTCAAACCCCCTTGATCACCCTCCTGTCTTTCTCCCCTAACCCCACATGCAGATGTGCACAGACACTCATGCACAGGCATATACATCTTTGCTTGGCCAGCACCCCCTACCTATCCACTACATCTCAGCTTTAACAGCACTTCCTCCAAGAAGTCTATTCTAGCCGCCCAAGTAAGAATTAGATCCCTGTCCTATACACTCCTTGAGGTTCTCTTAGTTAGCCTTTATAACCTTGTATCGGAAGTATATGTTTCCTGGTCTGTCTCCTCCATTGAACTGTAATGTGTAAACAGTAATAAATCCTAGTTTTATGGAGACTCAAGTATGTATACATGGGGAAGGGGCCTTTAATCAAAATAATTCAAAATTACAAATGGAAAATTAGGTGCACATGTGAATATTTAGTATGAGAAAATAAATCACATACAATTGGAAATTTTAAAAGTTGATAAATATTATAAATATTCCATACATAGAAAAATAGCATGATAATTGTATTAATTAATAGCCTAACATGCCTCTATATACCTTCCTATAGACAAACTCCTCAGTCTGACCATTTCAAACCTAGGTTTTCCTCCACCATCCACATCCTTCCGGTGGCCAGCACTAATGGAAATATCTCTATCGGATAACACTAACAGACGCGCACCTTCAGATCACGTAGCCTAGTGAACTGGTACAGTGAGCAGCAGGGCTTCTAGATATCATTTCCAATCTGGAGTGGCGAGTCCTACGTTAATACACACAGAGGTGACTGTGAACCACATACATCTGTCCTCCTAAATCCAAATATGTCGTATGTATGTATGTATCTTCTCTCTCTCTCTCTCCCTTTCATATCTCCCTCTCTCTCTCTGACACCCATTTCCCTTAACTGGATCTCCAAAATGTCCCTGTCAACTTCAGTGCCACTCTTCTTGGGAAAAGGTGTGTAGTAGGAAACCTAGAGTGTAAAGGGACACAGGCTATTATCAATGAACTTAAAATATATTAGATTTGCAAATTTGACAAAATATGCAACCACATGACCCAACTGCTAAAGCCAGGGCCTTGGAAGGGCCTGTGAAGATGCTTAATCTCCCTATTAGCTTACAATAAATTCACATTTGGACATGAAAGCACAAGTATTGTGTCTTTTTTCACTTTTGAATCCCTATTCCTAGTCCTATCCCTGACACGCAGGAGGCTCTCAAAACATATTAAATGAATGATTTAAATTCAGTTATATTAGTTCTTAGTCACATCTTCATAATCCATGAATTGCTTTGTGAAATAATTAAAAATAAAACTGTGAGGTGGAAGCAGGGAACAAGCCCACATTATTAATTAAGTTATGTCCAGCTTAAAAAGTAACAACAAACTTCATCTGGTGCTACGCGTGTCATCGGCATATAACAGGCATACCTCGGAGATACTGTGGGTTTGGTTCCAGACTACCACAATAAAGCAAGTATCGCAATAAAGTGAGCCAGATGAATTTACTGGCTTCCCAGAGCATAAAAGTTATGTTTATACTGTAGTCTATTAAGTGTGCGATAGCATTATGCCTAAATACAATGTACATACCTTAATTAAAAAATGCAAAATTAAAAAGAAAAATCAATTACAAGAGTAACATCAAAGATTACTGATCACAGATCGCCATAACATATATGATAGTAATGAAAAGCTTAGAATATTGTGAAAATTATTAAAATGTGACACAGAGACATGAAGTGAGCAAATGCTATTGGAAAGACTTGCCTTAAGCAGGGTTGCCACATGTTTTCAATCTGTAAAACAGGCAATTTCTGCGAAGTGTAATAAAGCAAAGTGCAATAAAAAAGGAATGCCAGTAGCATTATTGTCATAAATATAGTAATTCTACCACTAGGTATTCTTAAGGTACTGCTTTCCTCTCTATGATTAAGAGACGAGAGAACTTAGGTTTTGAAATACTTTTTTTTTTTTTTACAAAGAATTTATTAATTATCAGAGACATGAGACAAAAGGTCATGAAAGGTAAATTAAGTTTGAGGGACCTATGCCTACCAAAAGGAGAATAGATAACAAGCTGTGATATAGCCAGACGAGGCAATAACTACTCCAGAAATAAAAAGGAATAAACTACTGAGGTAGTATGTGACAATACAAACGAATCTTCAAATAATTATGGTGAGTGAAGTAAGCCAGACAACAGGCTATATGATTCTCTTTATATAAAATTATAGAAAATGCAAAAAACTTATGACAAAGCAGATCGGCAGTTGTGAGGAGGGGGCACCAAAGGATGGAAAGAAGAGATGACAAAGGGAACTTTGGGGGGTGATAGATGTGTTCAGAATCTTGACTGTAGTGATGGTTTCATGGGTATATATCTATGTCAAAACTACCACATTAAAAAATAAAATTAAAAAATAATAAGAAAAAAAACCTACCACATTACACACTTTACATAGGTACAGTTTATTGTATATTAGCTAAATGCAAATAGAGGTGTTAAAAACATCAAAGGAGCATGCATTTATGGCTGCATTACCAAAATAAAACAAATATATCAGCATTATATAGCACAGGTCCTTGACAGGGTAGAGCCATATACATCCCAGATGTGTCCTCATTTACCCAGATTTGTACATCTGCTTATGTAAATCCTTATAGTGCTATGCCAACTCCTGAACTTCCTCAAAGATTTATAAAGGGTAATATTTAGTAGAACATCCTTATCAGCATTCTTAAAGAATCCCTTTTTCTACAGTGTACTCAAGGCCAAGAGGGATTTGACAAAGCAAATAATAGCCTATGTAATGAAAGAGCAATCCTTAATCTAAAACAAATGCACAGCATTCTGAGACAAATTGATGGGATAAAGTCCCATTGTATTAGATCAACCTTTTGACACATATGACACAAGGTCATTTTAAGTGAAGGAATACTTGCTTTTTCAGAGGAAGATCAAACTTACTATTGGATTAGTCTAAAGGACATTCCAGCTACTTAAATACCAGGATATTTGCATTTGAAAGCTCAGCAAAATTGACTCCACTACTTAATGTTTGGAGAGGGCTTTTATGTAGATAATCTGCACCAGATACTGGGGTTTCCTTTGCCTCATTTTTACTCCATGTGGAATATTAGTACATAAGCAGCTTGGTTTCTTTTAACTAATTTTCTTTTGAATAAAGGAGTTTAAATAAAATTTCAGGATGATAGAAAGACAGTCACATCTAAGTCAAGGTGCTTATTCTAATAACTGTTTCATCTGTATAAGCTTGTCTCGGTGTTACGGTGATCCCAGGTGTTGGGTAAGACAGGTATGTCTTCGCATTTTATTTTAAAAATAAAAGTCTCTCATAAATTCACTACATTTTCACAATCTTCAATTTAGATTAAGTAAAAAGCCCTTCAGTCTCTCCTGTTCCATCTCCCTCTTATAGCCACAGCCTGGTGTTTCCACACCTTTATTTTTTCTTAGGCTTATACAGACAGGTTTAGACACTGGAACATTTCAATTTTTATGCCACCCTTGACTTTTTAACGGTTCCCTAACACACTGTGTATTTTTGAGGCTCACTCTGAGCCTCTGCTTAAACAGTGGTCCCACTTATTGTAGCATTGTGCTTCTACAGATAAATTGCCTCTTCTCTATGGATTGTCTGACCTCTCCTCTGTAGATTTAATTACTTCCCCCAAAGATAGGTATAAATAGGTCTTAGTGCATACCGCTTCTCTTGCCTTGGAAATGCATGTTTTTTTAATGAAAACCATTATTGAATAATAAGTATTCTTTACATATATTTTTTCTCCCCATCTAGACCATGGATTCCTACATGTTGGACTTTTAAAGATGATTTGCAGTTGTTTGGGATTTCCTGGAGTCAGGCAGACCAGAGTTTGAATGCTGCCTCTAACACACCTAGGAATCTGGTTTTGGACAGATTACTTAATCTCTTAGTGTGATCTTGGTTTTTTCATATACTGTATAAAATAGAAACCATGATACTTGGCTTTCCAGGATATGGTAAAAACGATATCATAAAATAGTATATGTAAGGCATGGCTGGTACATAATGCGTGTTCAGTAAATGATAACTAATGTTGCTGATGCTGTTTTGTTGTTGTTACTACTTCCACAGTGACAGTTGATTATAAGGAAATCAAAATGTGTTTTTGAAGAGCTTTCATTTACTCCCCAGGTGGTAACGCCTTGTAGATTTTCAGGCAGAAGTATATTACAGAGATCATGGAACAATATTCCTCAAAGCAAACTGACCCTTGCAAACATATTGGCTTGATTTGACAGACCTTGCTATAGTGCAAATGAAGGGAACTGCAGCCAGAATAAGCCATCTGGGGTCTTCGGAGGCATCAAGCCCATAGGAGATAATGAAAACATACATCACCCATAACCTTTGGGCCAACCAGGCTATTGAACATAACAGGAGCATAATGGCTTTCCTGATGTATCAGAAATTCTCCACTCCTGCCTCCAGGTAGTTCCTCAAATTGCTCCATGCTTATTGCTTCAATCTGCATTCATCTTCAATATACCCTCTATGCCTGAATCGTTTCTCTCAAAACCTTCAAGGCCCCGGGAGGGAAATTGTTGTGCCCAAATGCCATACCCACTAAGAGACCGAGACCCTGAAAGCTGAAAATCAAGCCTGCTAACACTATAGAAATAAAAGGGAAAGAAGTCATGTTAAAAATAAACAGTTTCAAAAATTTCATGGAAAAAAAGTCGATGGAATTTGCAACTTCATTTGTTCTAGTGACAAGCTGATAAAATGTTGGTGGTACAACAGCATCAGAAAATCTGACACAAATTGAAAGTGACTACACATTCTGTTATCCCAAACTCCCTTGGTAATGGAAAATGATGGTTAAAGACAGTTTCTAATATGTCTTAGAAGTATGAGGCTGTCTATTGGAAATCATACCCTAGATTATCAGGAAAGATAGCATTCAAAAGGAGGCATGGGCTGAAGTGATTCTGTGATCCAAGCCTCATGATCCTGACTACTAGCTGGACAAACAATTTCATTATGAGATTATAAAATATACAAAGAAAATTTTTATCAGTGGAACACATTTTAAAATTTGGATATAGAAATGACTCATTGGATAGTGAGTCATTAACAGAAAAGTCAATGTGGTCAATCAATAATTAAAGCTTGCAAAGGTATTTATTGAAATTTTTCCAAAAGAATGTTTATATATTTAAATATATTTAAATAGCATTCTATTCATGGAAAATCATTATTTAAAAGAAACTTTAAAATATGACACATAAAATTAAATTTTCTCTAGAAAATTTTGAAATAAAAGTATAATTAGAATCGAATACATGGTCTTTATATTAACTTCATTTTTCTACATAATGCAGCTTTGTAATATTAGTATTTTGTGTCTTATGTAAAAATGGTCATACAGTCAAAGAACCTAGACTCTAAGGGTTAAAGAAGGTACAAGGATACTAAATGTTTATGCTAATACTTACAATAACATCATATGAGGGTACTTATTTTCTTTATTTTACAGGGAAAATTTACCTCAGAAAAAGTAAGGGCTTTTCCCAAATAAAGCCACCCAACTAATAAATGATAAAGTCGGGATTTGAATTTCGGTCTACCTTACTTGAAAGACTTGACTATTTCCTCTATGCCATCTCTTCCAAGAGACTCTGATCCTGTACTTTCTTCAATTCTGAATATATCTACTTTATAGCAGCCTTCAAAATCATATAGTAATTCAGAAAACATGTTCACACTCATCAATGTGAAAAATTCATTCATTCAAATCATTCAAAAATATTCAGTGAGAACTAAATGCTTAGTGACCATTTGTTAATGGCCATAATAACAACAGTAATAGTCAGAACAGTTGTAATTGCAAGTAGGAGAAACCGAATCCAAACACACTTAAGCAGCGCGAGCGATTTACTGGCAGGACACTGGAGATGTTTCCCAAAAGTGAGCGAAGGGCTGCGGAAGCCAGAGCAGCTATGGAGCTTTAAGAGATTGGACTCGCTTTTTCTCACCAGGACTCTCTCTCTCCCTCTCCCACTTCTGTTAGGGAGTTGGCTTCATTTACTTAGGCTCTACCATGTTAGATACACATGGCTCCTATAGCTCTGAAGCCACGTCACTATAACCTGAAAGGAAAAAAAGCTCCCTGCAGCTCAGCATGTAAAAACACCAGGGAAGGATTCTAAATGGCCAGCTAGGTTCATACGACCACCCCAGACCAATCACTGGTTGGGGTGATGAAACATTATGATTATCCAGGCTTGGGTTACATGCCTACCTCTATGGTCTAGAGGATGTGTACTTTGGTTGGGAGCTCCATCAGAATTACAGAATTACATGAGAATTCACAAAGAAAGAGGCAGGAGGAGTGTTATAACTAGAACCTTAGGAAAACATTGAGTCGCCATAACTAGTAGATATCAGATATACCAGCGAACACTTGTTGAACATCTACTATATTAAGGGTATTATTTTGAACATATTACATGTGTTATTTAATCGTCTCAATAATCATACAAAATAGGTTATATTTTTATCTCTAATAAAGATTAGAAAATGAAGGCTTAGAGCGATTAAATAAATTGCTCAGTGGGTTATAGCCAGTAACTGGGAAGGGCTGAATTGAGCATAATATATGTCTGGCTGTTCTACTACATACAACTATTCCATGCCACCTCCAGGCTTGGAACCGTTTTTCTTTTGTTACCCATTGCTACACAGGATATGATTTGTAGGTCTTGGCTGTACTTCTTTGTGAATATTTTAGTTTGTTAAATACATGAGAAATTGCATGTATTGAATATATCTGTAAAACAGGAAAATGAGTAGGAATATCAGACTCATAATTTAGGTCTTTGTTATTTTAGCGAAGCCACTGAGTTAATTTAAAACAAACAGCAAAATCAACTTGGGTAGTCCTGTTTATACTTTGGGCCAAATATAATGTTTCAAAGATTTTCTTATAGCTTGCTGCCAAAGCAGATGTCTGTCTATTTTTGAAATTAAATACTTATGTTTCTACCTTTATCTTCTATGCTGATTTCTGTATGTATTCATTCCTTGGTTGATTTTATTTTTCATGGCCTTATTCACCAATCTCACCAAATAGGCTGAAACATCTCTCTTTCACACACTGTATTAGATATTTTCAAACTACTTATTGCATTAGAGACCATACATGATTTATTTGATTTTGTTTTTGTTACTTAATGCTTGTTTCTCCATTAGACAATAAACTTTCTAAGTGCAGGGACTGTGTCTACTTTATTCACCATTAAACACCTAGTTAAGTGTTTGGTAGAATAGTCAAACAACAGGTAATCTTGAATGAATAAATGGATGAATCTACTGATATTTTAATATATATCAATAAATCATATATTTCATCTAAACCAACATCAAATTTTGCTGTTATTGTTGTTTTGTTTGATATTTAAGGATAAGATAAAACCTCATAGCAGAACTAATTTGGTATTTTCCCACTTTTAGCTCCTGTGTCAGGTGGAAACATGTTAGGATTTGTTTATACCAAACTGTGTTTGCTCACAGTTTCCTTGGTTTACATTGCCCAGCTTCTGCTTTTCTACGAGGTAAACTCCTGGTCTCCATTCTAGAATTTTTCTGTCACTGTAACATCCGTAAATCTGTAGTGATATCCCCAGGGTAGTTGCTTCTGTACTTGTTGTTTCTACACTGGAATTCTATTACTACCATTTTTCACTGATATTACATCTTTAAATGCTGTGCCTTGGAGGAAGGAATCTGGTTCTAAATCTGTCTTCATATTCCTGGAAACTACTGGAATACTTGGAACATAGTGCTATTATTAGGTTAATCATTATTATGATCGATAGAACCTCATTTCTCGTGGAATTTACCTAAACCTTCTTTACCGGTGGTCCTACCACAGAACCATGTTCTGAGGATGGCAATGACTGATGCTGATGGAGTTTAATTGCTTGAAAGCTGAAAACACAGAACTCCTGAGAAAAATACATTTTACTGAAGCAAAGGCAGAACTGTACAAGAATGAAAGGACGTTTTGAGGAGTGAGCGCAAATTATTAAAGGAAAGAAAAAGGAAGTGAAAATTTGAGATAGGAGTATATATTTTTCAGTATTGTGCAAGTGTTCCCAACCTGAGCTTATATTCTAGGTATGAATTTCCCTGGCAGATAAACTGCCCATCTTATATTTTACTTCTGTCTTTTCCATTTTCTCTTCTAGATTTTGAACACCATCTATCTGTCCCTCTACCTGTTCACATTCTTATTTGACATTTAGTATATGACGTTAATTCCATAGCAAATGACTTTGTAAAACAGGAGATGTATTTCACTAAAAGAAAGACCACAGTTGAAATGAGTAATAAAATAATCTATAAAAACAATGACTCATTCTTGGGGAGGCAGCTCGGGCTCTGGAATCTCATGGACTTGGGTTCAAATTCTGATTGTCATTCACTGGCTGTGAAAATTGTTTAAGTATTAACTCTCTGAGTTCTAGTTTCCTCCTCTGTATGACTGGATAATACCTATTTCATATGGTGATTAATAAGAATGAAATAAAATAACAGAGTTTTTGGCAAATAGGTGTGCAATAAGTGTGTATTGAATACAGCTGAATTAAAAGAAAATTGTATATTTTTCTCATTCTATTCAAATAATACTCCATTTTAAAATTTGAGAGAACTTAAATTTTAATAAGTGAATTCACCTGTCTAGGGTTGCCAAGTTAATAATTGGCACAATCAGGATTAGAATGTAGAAAAAGCAAAGGAAAAAGTGTTTAGAAGGATGTATCACAACAAATAGCATGTCAGAAATATTCCTGAGAATATAGACAATATTATAATATGGCATATAAAGAAAAATTATATTTTTGTGTTCAGTAAGTAGCGATGAATAATAAATTAATAAAAATTTGCCAAATAATGAGTCATGCTTGATTTCAAGCAGGGAATGACCAACTCATCTGCTTAATCAAATTTATTAAAACAAACATCACTTTGCTCAAGTGACATCACCACTGATATAAATATTTGAAGATCTCTGAGAGCTATTGCTTATTGTGTGCAAGGAATTAGTACATCTCTTTGGAACCTCAGTGGGCATTTTTTGGAAGAGAAAATTGATGGAGCTTTGTACTAATCCTAGACCTTAGAGAAAATATTAATAATAATAAAGATGATTTCAAACAAATGAGACAGTGGCTTCATGATTCCACTCCACTCGACAGCAGCCTTTCCCTAGACTCATTAACCGTCTGAAGTTTCCAGAGCAGTTTAAACTTTCTTCTTGAAAATTATACCCATCTGTG
Organism: Phocoena phocoena; assembly: GCF_963924675.1. Taxonomy (NCBI): domain Eukaryota; kingdom Metazoa; phylum Chordata; class Mammalia; order Artiodactyla; family Phocoenidae; genus Phocoena; species Phocoena phocoena. The sequence continues at coordinate 51,965,639 of NC_089226.1, read as the reverse complement.
GCAGGTATCCAATGGAGAAGTATTATCATGAACCTGGATGTTTTTGGTGCCATGCTCCTGGAAGCCAGAGCAGATGGGAGCTTTCCTCCCCTTCCTTTCTGCAGTAAGGGGAACCTGAGGCATTTTTCAATGAAGCTGCTCTGGGCAAACCCTAAGGGCCTGTCTTCCTGCTGTGTGTACCCAGCCAGGGGATTTGAGTAGGAGGTGGGGAATCTGGAGAAGATGAAAAGTGGCACCACTGCAGGCCCACTTTAACCCTTGTTCAAGCATGGAGCATCTAGTAAACAATAGTCAGAACCACAGGCCCTCTTATCAGCCCCTAGGATCAGCTGGTCAAGCACTGGGGAGCCCAGACTGTAATTAGCAGCCTGGAAAAATCACACCTGAGGCCGGGTCAGCTCATCTTTGTCAAAGGAGAAAAGACTTTCCTGTTCTGGGGCCTACGGGAACGTTTTTCTTCAGGACACTGTGATAATCATGGCTTGGATTTACAGAGGTGATCTGGAAAGGTTTGGGGGCATTATCTGAGCTCTCTGCCTCCTGTGCTCATGGGGGTGACCTTGTGAGTGTCCAAGTTAGAGTTGTCCAGGGTTAGGGCTACAAGCACATCTCCAAATCTCTGATGTGCATTGCTGCCCCTCAGAACAACATAAAATAGATGCCATTTGAGAAAAGTTGTTCATCTCCAACTACCCATACTTTTCAGTACCTCTTATAGATAAAGGCAAACGCCAGTTTTCATGAACAGCCGACTCAGTACTTGTCTGGACAAATGGAGTGACCAGAAAAATAAAGGATCGCGGGACACTGTGCTCATAGTAGCTATGCTAATCTGAGGAGGATAATACCTTATTAGTACAGAGTAAAAGATAACATGAGAAGTATCTAGCTAATAGGGTAAAAATACATCACTGGCATAATAATAGAATGTATAAGGCATTCCTTTTGCACCGGTTAGTTCCTTTGCTTATTTCTATGCTTTGTCCTTTCACTGTCAATGCTGAGAGGCCTGGATCTCTCCTTTCATATGTAACTTTTGAAATGTGTCTTTGATTCAGCTCCTTCCCAGATATTTGGCTGTCTAGAAACCCAGATTTTGGGGTGTCCCTTCTCCTCCAGTATTGTTCATCTTCCCCTCACCCTGGCTCTTCCACTTCTCTATGGATGCAGGTGCATGTTTCTCTGCATCCCATTTTCAAACTCTGTGGCCTTTTAGTTTTTGGAACCTGAAGATGCTCCAACAGAAATAATTACCACTAACTTATAAGGTGAGATGATTTCTGCTTGACCACCAAATATGTTCATTTTTAATTAAAGCCTAAAGCTTGACAAGCTCTAAAAATATGCATTGCAAGACAAGAAAAAGAGTACATTATCAAGACTGGCAAATGAAAAAAAAAATCTATGGTTGAAAAAAAGTTACCAAAATTTATGTCAAAAGAAGGAATGTTTTTCATGAAAGCCTTGAATTAGAGGCCTAACTCTTCCATTTTCTAGTTAAGAGACCGAGTGGGCAGGGCAGGCCAATTCATTTCTCCCAGCTGATGTTTTCTCCCATGTAAGATGAGAATAATGTGTGTTCCCCTCACAGGACTGGGGTGAAGTGATTAATAAAGATATATCAATGACAAACATTCACATACGTGAACCCTTAATACTTGGTTTAAGTCTCAACACCTCATGTGAGAGAGACTATTTATATTCCCATTTTATATAGGAGAAACTGAGCTGTGAAATCATTAGCTGTGATGCTGTATGTATCAATTACTTTTTAACCAAAGAACGCCCTGGAAAGTCATTTATCGTTTATTATTATTACCAATTCCAAATGTAAGAGAACATAAAATTTTCAAAGGGTCGTATTTGCTTGCTAGCAAGGAAATGAAGCTGTCATTCTATGCCCACCCTTTCCTTTCCCTGCCAGGCTTTGCAGATGTACTGTCTACACTTGCAGACTCCACTTGTTTAAGCTTCTTTCCCTCCTTATGCTCCCACAATCTTCATCTCATCCCCACAACTTTCCTCAACAGAATGATAACGGATATAATGTTTCCATTAAAACACTAAAGGGGTCAGAAGTTGCATCATTTCTTAATTAATTAGAAGATACTTCTCTCTTCCCCCCTAATTAGATGTTTCTCTTTCATTTCCTACTTGTGATGAGAATCTGCAGTCTTGAAAGGAATCAGTATAGCATTTGAGTTGAATGGGTATCAACGTCTCTCTGGGGAGGGGGTGTGGAAATGACATTAGTCCACTACACCAACTCAAAAAAGAACTTCATGAGGATTAAGACAGACCATTCTTGATTTACTCCACACGACTTTATTGAGCAATGCTAAGTACTGGGCATAAATCAATCAATAAGAGATGTGCTTTCTGTTCTGCTGGGGTCACATTAGCAGAGGAGACAGACCTTGTCTATAGCACTTAAGGGTGGGAGTGGAATGTGTGTATCTGTACCTTGTTTCACATACTGGTTAGTAGTGATGTAGTAGTAGCTGTGTTATAGCAATGGCTCACCTTAATTGACACTGTATGCCAAGCATTGTTCTATACATGTTGGAGGTATGAACTCATTTAAAAACTGCTCTAAACTGCAAGACTGGTTATATCACTTTCCTATTTCAGTGCTTCTTTGCAGATCCACATTGATGGGTAAATCAGCTGAGTATATAAAGGATATTAGACTATCACAGGGCAGTAAAACATCACTGGAAATAAAAAGTTGATGGAGAAGACGATAGTTAACAAAATGTTTTTCAGGGAGAAGAAAAAAAAGTTCTTGGAAAAATTAGTTTATATAGCTGCTGGGCATGACGCTTGAGAATCCTCTGTAGGGTGCTTGAGTCATAAGACTTTCTCTTAAAATGCCTTCAAGAGAAGATGGATCCTGTTAACGTTCACCTATGTTTGTCTTTGTCATATGGGATGGGGCTGATGGAACCAAAAATGGGTTGTTCTCCATAACTGATAAGAGACTAAGCATCGCCATCGATGTTCCCTGCCGGCCCCTCATGCCATCCACAGAGCTTCCTCTAAATAAATGTATGCTGGAGAAGAAATCCCACTACTGGGCATATACCCTGAGAAAACCATAATTCAAAAAGAGTCATGTACCAAAATGTTCATTGCAGCTCTATTTACAATAGCCAGGACAAGGAAGCAACCTAAGTGTCCATCAACAGATGAATGGATAAAGAAGATGTGGCACATATATACAATGGAATATTACTCAGCCATAAAAAGAAACGAAATTGAGTTATTTGTAGTGAGGTGGATGGACCTAGAGTCTGTCATACAGAGTGAAGTAAGTCAGAAAGAGAAAAACAAATACCGTATGCTAACACATATATATGGAATCTAAGAAAAAAAAATGTCATGAAGATCCTAGGGGTAAGACAGGAATAAAGACACAGACCTACTAGAGAATGGACTTGAGGATATGGGGAAGGGGAAGCTGTGACAAAGCGACAGAGTGGCATGGACATAAATACACTACCAAACGTAAAATAGATAGCTAGTGGGAAGCAGCCGCATAGCACAGGGAGATCAGCTAGGTGGTTTGTGACCACCTAGAGGGGAGGGATGGGGGGGTGGGAGGGAGGGAGACGCAAGAGGGAAGAGATATGGGAACATATGTATATGTATACCTGATTCACTTTGTTATAAAGCAGAAACTAACACACCATTGTAAAGCAATTATACTCCAATAAAGATGTTAAAAAAAAAAAAAAAGTATGCTGGAGAGGACTCAAAAACTATGATTCAAGCAAACACAAATTATTATCCCCCTAAGTCATCTTCATTCTTTAGACATGTCCTGAACTTCAGAATTATGTCAAACTGTATCCTAGTTTACAAGTCATTTCTCTTCTGGCATTTAACTATCTTTTTATCCTTAACTGTTACCATTCTGCCTCTGTATAGGCATGCAAGCCACTGCTGTTGACTCTCCAATTCCTTTCCTAAATATTTACTTATCTGACTTCTCTATCAAGTATGAATTCCATAAAGACAGTAATCTGTCTTATTTATCTCTGTACTCCGTTGCTGATATCCTGAATAATGCATATAGGTGTAATAAATATTTGCTAAATAATAATTTTCTACTGAAGAAAAAATCCTAGTGACTTGTTTAGTAAGCCACACCTTCTACATCCAAGAAATCATACACACAGATCAGACCCCAATAAATATTTGTTACATATCAATATGATCATCTGATCCATTGTTCCTCTAAATAATTTTCATCTCCTTTAACAAGAACAAATCATTTTCTTTTACTTTCTTTGGGTAGTCTTTTTTTCTATTCTTGTATTTAAGAACATTCAGAAGTCGTTTAGTTTTTCAGAACTCTGAAGTGTGTGAAAAATGTGTTATTTATAGACTCACTGGCAAAGCCTTATAAATGCAATGACGGCAGCTCAATTTCTGGGTGCAGTCTTGTTTGGTTCATAATTTGACAAGTTAGCATGCTTAAGGTTAATGAGAAAATTCATTTTTGGTGACGAACGAGGCATTCAGCAGAGAAACAGTCACACTAATAAGGAATTGCATGTTACACGTACTGCATAGTCTTGGCAATTTTTCTTAAAAATGTATATATAACAAATGGCTCGCTTTGCTGAAATCTAGATAAGAAGAGAAAGAAAGGGCAGCACCTAGAATTTTAAGGAGAAACAGGATGTCTTAATAACTTAATGTGGGTGGTAGAAGTTCAAGGTAATAGCCCAGGTGGGCAAATATGGACCTTACTTCCTGTCTGGTGCAGAAGCACACAGCAAAATTGAATTATTTGTGTACTTTATTACAAAAATAATTGTTTATAATCATACCAGGAAAATGTCACTTGTTCTCATAAATGTCCTTTAAAAATGAGCTATCAACTCAGAATATCAAAAAGCATCTCTTTCCCTAAAGGCAGTGAATAGAGAGCCAAGTAGCACTCAAGTGAGGCCCATGGGGAAGAAACATTTAACAAACTAGCATTTACTAAATCAATATTTGTCAGCACCTTCTATACGACAAGCACTCTGCAAGGTGTGAGAGAAACAACCGTGAATGGCAGATCTGCTATCACTAGCCTCAAGTAGTGCACAGTCTAGTGGGAAGAGCTTGTCCTTCTTGTAGGTTCAAAGTTATGTTCCTGGATGAGAAACTCTGGAGACAAGACTACAGCAAGTGAATGTTGTCAAAAAGAGATGTATCTAGTTCTTTCTGAGTAAACTAGATCCCAGTTTTAGGTCTATGAAGGTCTTTGTGCTAATATAGGTTCTTCCATAAGACACAGAAGAACAGAGAGATAACATCTATTTTAAGCACAAGGTCTAGTCATTTTCCTAACTTGTCAAAAGCTTTATTATAAGTCCAACTTCTTGTGCTTGGCCTCAGTGGTCTTGTTTGCCATTTCTACCACTTGTGGGTCATGATACCAGGCAAAAAAAAAAGAAAAATTAAGCAGTTTTGAGATCATTGTATTTAAGTATTTATTAAGCAGTAATAACAATATCTAGTGTTTGTTCTGAGATTTGCTGTTATGCTTTCAACGTACATTTCTTGGTGGATCTCAACCCTGCCTGTGACTCGGAATTATGTCTATAGGTTGCACGCCAATACCTAGATCTCAGACCAGCAGATTCTGATTCAGTAGATCTGGGATGGTATTTTTAAGCAGATTCACGGATGACTTTCAACTGGAGTCAGAATTGAGAAGCATGGTTTTACGCAATTTGTTTTTCCACAGTATCCCAGGGAAATAGGCTTTAGTAATACTCCATGAGCTTCTATGTGTAGAATGTGTTTCCTCTATGTGTAGAATGTGTTTCCTGAGGCACCTCCTGGGGAAATCTTCCCTATCACATCTCCCTCTCACCCTGTCACCACCCAGGCAGATCCAAATCACAAACCTTGAACACACCTCTGATTTGTCATCCTATTGTGCTGCATTTTTTTTTTTTTAAATCACTGTTGCTTATTTGTCTCTCTCTCCTACTTGCTTGTGAGCTCCTTAAGGGCATGCGCTTATCTATTCACCCTTGTTTCCTTAGAATGCATTACATTACTTGGACATGGTAGGATTAAAATTAATAATGACAATAATAACATATCGTGTTAAACTATATGCAGGCACTATCACCAGCGCTGTATATGCGTGAATTGATTTAATTTCCATGACAGCTATGTGAGGTAGGTAAGATAGTACTATTATTATCCTCATTTTACAGATGAGAAAACTGGGGCACAAAGAAGGTAAGCAACTTAAGGTCACACTGTCTGTTTAATGAAAATGTTAATAGCGTCTCCATATCACGGGAAGAAGAAAACTATTTTCATTTTATAGATGAGAAAATGGAAACTCTTTCAATCACATCAGTCCTTTAAGTGTGGACCACTTATACTGTAGTTTAGATACTTGCTCTTTATTACAATAATATCTGGAGTTTGGGGGATTCTTTGGGTTCCACACATCCTCTGTATGATACTACTTCTACACTGTGCAATCATCTCTCTTAAATGGGGCAGGCAGAAGACACCAGCTGAACCACTGCAGTGGATGGGCTTCCAGCTGAAAATAAATGATGTCAAGGAGCAGTGCCAGCCATCTGTTGACATACTGATTTGCCACTGAAAAAAATGGAGTGCACTTGTTCACATTTCCAGATTATTTAAAAATAAGGAGCAATGGGAGTTATTAAGTTGGGCAATCTGAGTTCTACGTAGCATTTATACACTTTGTTTTTCCTGGATGCCTTCTTTAAAATTAAATTTTTAATAACCTTTAAGCCTTGCAGCCTTGAGGGAATAATTTCTTTCACAGTAGTTCAAAGGTTTAATTTCACAGTAAAGCTTTCGAAATATGGTATTATCCCTTTTGTTCTAGAAAATTACTGTTTAAAAAATCATATTTCAAAGTAATGATTGTAACGAGAAAAAGATATGAGCCCCAACTTCAAACGGAAAAAATGATAAACTCACCTGTGATGTCTTCTAGTGAGCCTTTCCCTCGTGGATCCTAATTTGTAACAGTTAGAAAAGTCTCCAAAATTGTGCACTCTCTGCCTGGTGATACAGCCTGGACTGCCATCTAGGAGTGAGGGGGAGGGACTGATATAGACATAATGGAAGCCATTAGCTTTCTTATATAAGTAAAATTCAGTATGTCTTCAGTCCTGCCGTGTGTGTGTTTTCTATAATGTTATTTCCAAACAACATTATCTTTGGAGTTCTACAGCCATTTTCATGGACATTTAACTCATATGTGGAGTTGTAGAGCTGACAGTGGGTGATTGTCAAGTGTAGCAGAGCCTGACAGGGAAAAGGGAGGAGACCCACCCCATACAGCACACCCAGCATGTACTGGACACTGTATTCTGGGCTTTACATATGTTTTATCTTTTTTAACCTTCTGTAGCTCTCTTAAAAAAGTACCATTAGCCCCATTTTACTGATGCTAAGTCCTCATTCTACAAAAGATGATACTTACCTGGTCTTATTACTCTAAGAATCAAAATCCTCACTGTAACTTCCATTTAAACCTCCCCTGGCCCATTTATCACTTTATAAGAGTACTTAAAAGGACTTGTTAAATTGTAAATTCATAAAGACATGAAATGGATTAAAGAAGAAAGACTAATGGAATGAGAACTATATACGTAGGGTAGAATTAGAGCCATACACATTTAGGAGAAAAAATTACTATTGTTAGTTACTGAAGGACTGAAATGAAGGGGAGTGCTGTGTACCAGTCAGAGACACCAGATGAGATCTCTAAATGCACACATGTCATTTGGGGGCTGTATAATCTTGGACAAATCACTGTAATTCTATTAGCCTCAATTTCTGCATCTGAGAAATGGATCCAAAAGGTGAATAATATTCCCCTCAAATGATAAAAAGGATAAGGATGTGAAAAAGCTTTCTGAACTATCAACTGCCATGCTCACTATATCCATGGCCATTCGCTCTATGGCCGTGTGTACGTATATGTGTGTTTATTGATTTTTAGATATTTCTAACACAGCATTTATCATACATCATCGCAATAATCTATTCAGATACTTTCTCCACATACTGTAATAGCCTTAATGCAGAGATTGCATTTTGTTCTTTTATCACATTTTATATACTCAGCCACCTGTTTGCTGAAATTTAATGCCATATTCCTATTTATGCATTCATACATTCATTTAATTAGCATGAATATCCACTAAGTTCAAGATACTCATTAAAGTAGAGTCATTTTAATCCAGGACCTTACACGAAATAACATCATGAATGGCTTATGGAAATGTGGGTCATAGTTCCTAATATCATAAACTTTATTCCTGTTTTTCTCTCTGTGTCCTTTAAACTTTGGTAAACATAATAATCATAGAGAACTTTTATTGAATGCATACTATCTGTCATGCTGCATGATAAGTACCCTCCATGAGTTATCTCACTAAAATCTCCGAATAAATAAATAAAAAGCTAGTACTATCACTCAAATATTTAGGAAAGTGAGGCTTGGAGACATTAAGTAATTATAAAGGTCACATCAGATATTGAAGGACAAGATTCGAGACTAGGTCTCTCTAACTCATTCGGCAAATCTTTATTTTGTTTGTATTATGTGTCAGATGTTCTGCTACTTATTGGGAATACAGTGGTAAATACGGACACAGTGCTCACACTTGCAGATACTTTTCCTAGCAGTAAAAGAAAGATGTTAAGTGTAAAAATATATGATTAATTAATTATGATTCTTATGAGTTTTCTTTAGATGTTTAAACTGATAGCTAAGCTCAGAACATTCTTGTTACATTCTAAACATACAGAGAAATTGTCTCCTTTCTGATGGGTACTTTATGGCCATCGGGTGGGTGGCTGACTTTTATCCTCTTTATGTTCAAGGAGTCATTTATCACAACTAATATCCTGCTTAGTTCTGATATTTCCAGCCAATAATTTAGATTTTCATGATTGCATTAATTTTAAACACCATGGAAATTCATAGGCTAAAAAAACAGAGCCATTGCATATGTATTCTCTCAAGCAGCTAAATGGCCCTTAAGTTGGTCCCACAGGTACTTGTCAGGAATGGATGTTTTTGCTGGTACAAGAACTGGGTCATGTATTAGACTGATACATTTCAACCTTGGAGCATCTTAACTTAGTTTTACATAATTTCTTTTCTATGAACCAAGAGGCCCTGCTTGATAAATTTAAACGTATTAGTGGGAAACTATGACCCATACAAAAAGAATGGGTGGTTGTATAATAAAAAATATTTCTTCGGTCTTTGTCCCTGGTTCCTGGTACAGAGTTCCTAAACTTCTTGGAATTTCATGAGTGATGAGTGCCTTTTACTATTCATAACAAGCCTCTAAATTTAAAAAAATTTTTATTTTATATTGGAGTATAGTTGATTTACAAGGTTCTGTTAGTTTCAGGTGTACAACCAAGTGATTTAGTTATATATATACATATATCTATTCTTTTTCAGATTCTTTTCCCATATAGGTTATTAGAGAATGTTGAGTAAAGTTCCCTGTGCTATACAGTAGGTCCCTGTTGATTATCTATTTTATACAGTAGTGTGTATACATTAATCCCAAGCTCCTAATTTATCCCTCCTTCCCCACCTTTCCCCTTTGGCAACCGTAAGTTTGTTTTCTAAGTCTGTGAGTCTGTTTCTGTTTTGTAAATAAGTTCATTTGTATCATATTTTTTAGATTCCACACGTAAGTGATATCATATATTTGTTTTTCTCTGTCTGACTCACTTCACTTAGTATGATAATCTCTTGGTCCATCCATATTGCTGCAGATGGCAGTATTTCATTTTTTAATGGCCGAGTAATATTCTATTGTATACATGTACCACATCTTCTTTATCCGTTCATCTGTTGATGGACGTTTAGGTTGCTTCCATGTCTTGGCTATTATAAATAGTGCTGCAATGAACACTGGGGTGCATGTATCTTTTCAAATTATGGTTTTCTCCTTTTGACCATATCTGAGTTTATGTTATTGAGGTGACTCTTGGTGGGACCCTAGATAGCTTCAACATGGGAGTGGTTAGAGAGGTACAAATCACCTAATATAGGGTCAGAACTAACAGCTCAACCTCCTTGACCTATGAGGAGGTGAGAGGGGCTGGAGATTGAATTCAATTATCAATAGTCAGTGATTTAATCAACAATGGCTATGTAATAAAATTTTGATAAAAAACTCTGAAGCAAAGAGGTTTGAGGGAGCTAACAAGTTGATGAACATATAGATGTGCTGAGTGAGTGGTGTGCCCAGAGAGGCTTTGGAAGATCTGTACACAATAACCCACCCTCCCAACTCTTACGATGTCATGCCCTATGCATCTCTTCCATTTGGCTGGACGGATTTGCATCCTTTATTAAAAAAAAAAAAACTGTAATAGTTAAAATAGCACTTTCCTAAGTTCTGTGAGTCATACTAGAAAATTATCCAATCTGAGGGCGGATTGTGGGAACCCCTTAATTTGAAGTCAGCCAGGTAGAGTGTGGGTAGCTTAGAAACTTCATTTTCTGCTGACATCTAAAGTTGAGGCAGCTTTGTGGGACTGAGCCCTTAACCGATGGTGTCTGTACTAACTCTGTGTTGTTAGTGTCAGAATTAAGTTGAATTGTAGGACAATCAGTTGGTGTTGGAAAATGGGAGAATTGGTCAGTGTTGGAATGATATATCTGAATTGTTTGGAAAAAACATAGAGTAGTACTAGGAGTTTAACTTGGTTTTACCAAAGGGCCATGACCTGGCTCAAATTCTGATTCTGCCATTTAAAATTTGTGTGACCTTACAAGTTAATTTTTTGGAGCTTCTGTTTCCCATCCATAAAACTAAAACTAAAACATTCATAATAAGATTGTTAAAAGGACTGAATTAGTTACTGTAAATACAGGCTTTTTCTCAATAGCTGACACCAAGTAAGTGTTTAATCATTTTTTATTTCAGCCTCTCCTCTTTTTTTCCTTTCCCTCAATATAAGTTCTAGAGCACCTTACTTAGTAATAGCTCAGAAATTCAGTACTGTTCTAATTATACATATTATACTACAGAAATTCCAGTATTTCTCCTACAGTTGATGTCTCTCAGAGTGTCTTGCACATCCACAAGTGAATAAAAAAGTCTTATAAAATTTGCATATTTTATGTCTATTTTCCTGATTTTCTAGATGAACATATTGCCTAAGAAATGAAGAGGCTCAGTTGATGTCATAGGGCTATTTAGTGGTTGTCACAGGCTGTGGTTTTAGTCTGTGACTCTGCCTGCCTATTTCTCCTGGCACAGTTTATAGCCCAGGGTAAAACCATGTGTCAGGCAATATGTCCCAGTTTAGGGTTTGGGAAATACAGTCACCACTTTAAACTATATAACAATTAAAATGCAGGAGATAGTGCAAGAAATGCTACCGAATTCATTAACATTTACGACATATTAGCTATGTGATTTTTTTCTAGGGGAAAGAGGCAGGAAAGAAGAGTTAGAGCATTTGCTTCTAATAGGAGGTAGAGGTACCTTTAAGGTTTAACCACTAAAGTTCTAACAAAACCAGCTTTTTGATAAGGCAGACCAGCCAGCTGCTGTGTGTTTTGCAATTTTCAATACACAGTTCCACTTTCACACTTCAATAATTTATTTTCTAGCACTTAGAATCCAGGAACCCGCTTTCACTGATGTAGCTAAAATGCAAGGAACAGAATTTAATAACAAACATCTCCACTTATCTCATCTCATTCCCCAGTAAACTGTGTTGGAAAACATGTGTAAATAGTACCAAGCAAACAAGGCATTTATGGTTTCCTTTAGAGTGTGTTCTATTTGAATTCCAGATTTAGTGGCTTTTATAGAGTATACGTACCACTTTCCATAAGAAAAATGCAAAACTTTCTGAGACAAAAATTCTAATACTATTACCAAATTGTAGAATTTTCAGACTTAGATTTAAATAGAACTAACATATATGAAGCGTCCAGTTTGTTCTTGTAGTATTCTGAATGGTTTCACTCTCTGTGTGGTGGATATTATAAATTTCATTTTATAGACAGAGTACCTTAGACTAGCAGAGGTTAAATTATCTTCCTAAGGTTGGAGTTGAAATAGAGCTTGGAGAAATTCCAAATAGGTTTGCATGCTTTCCATGAGGGATTAATTACTAACTTAACTCTTTAGGAAATAAGCATAAAGGTTAAAATTACCATTATGCATTCCAGAAGTTATTTCTACTACTGGGAGATACAGTTTTAGCACATAGTCACAATACACATTTCACATACTTTCTTATGTTCAAATACTGAGCAATGAGTGGATATGCCAAATAAACAAAAGAATCCTGTAAAGAGGGCTTCTTTCCAATGATCTTAAATATAAGAAAAATAAAACAAATATCTGAGAATGTACGAGGTACTCTTCAAGGCCATGTGTACTAGAAACATGATCAAAGATATTTTGTTTTTCAGAGAAACTGAAGATGATTTACTGAGTAATTTATTTAGTAATACTTAGATACCATAAGCAACAATGATAATTCAGCTTGATTGGTTGCCAACATAGTTTTAACATAGTCCAGTTAAAACTACTGCTGAGTGAAGAAATAGACCATTATCTATATAAGCTTGAACATGGAAGGCCACCAATATTTAACAGGCCTATGACAGACCCTTCATCAATGTGCCCCCAATGATTTAAAGGTGATGTTAAGGTACATGGGCTATCTTATGAACATGCAGAATGTTATTCATGATTCAGTCTATGCAAATCACTACTTTCTTGGTATTAATGCAAATAATTAATGCAAATAATGACTGAAATAACAGCTAACAATTATTAAGTACCTTTTTTGTTCTAAATACTCTGAAAACTAATTTACATATTTTACCATATTTTACCACCAGATCTCATATAGACATTGGCATGGTCTTTTGCATGCTCACAATTTCACAGCTAAGGAAACCAGAGCTCAGAAAATCAAGAAACTCAGCTATTAAGGACCTGAGTGAGCTAGGACTCAAACCCGAGTCTTTTGATAGCAAAGGCAGGGCTTAATTCCTCACTGCCACTTTTAAGTGTTTCAGAAGATCAGAGCAAACTAGTAAAGGAGTGCCATTCACCTCTAGCGAAACAGAGCTCTTCACCAGATGTTCAGCAGATTAAAATCTAAAATATGTTTTGTGGTATCAATGGCAATCTGATCACCAGAAATTTATGCTTCCTTTTCATGGTGTGGAGTTGCTGTCAGCCAGCCACAGAGTATATTTGTGAGCTCCCTTGAATCTACGTAGAATAGTGTGTCTGGGTTCTGACCACATAATATGGATGGAAGAGATGTACAACACTTCTAGGCATAGTCCATAAGAAACCTCCTGAGTGATGTTCCTCTTTTCTTTGTGCCAGCTGACTGTCAAAATCCAGGGTGATCTCTGAAGCCAAATGCTGAAGGGGCATAATCTCTATCAGCTGGGTCTCTGAAGCACAGTAACCCTCCTCTATGCCTACTTTCTGCTGACTGATCTCTAGGTGAATGAAAAATAACTACTATTAGGTCAGGCCATTGAGACTTGGGAGTTTATCTCTTAGAGTAGTTAGTGATAACGAATACGGTTATGGGATATGCGTAATATTTCCAATAATGTGGTCATTTGAATCTATATGGGTCAAGCCAATCCTGCAGAAGAGCAAAATATTATAATATCACAAATTCCATTTCTCTTTTAGAAAAACAAAAAAATGTAACTAACTCTGGTCAGCATTTCAAAGAAAGAAGTATTACTTCTGAATGCTAAATGACTCTTCCTTGGGCTAATGTTTCACAGAACCATTAAAAAGAAAGCCACTACTTTTCAAAGAGTTTGAGGACAGAAGGCAGAAGTAGAGTCTGTTTTAGGGGTTAGAGATTAAGTAGAATGTCAAAAGGAAAAGATATTACACCATAATGAGACTATGGTGTCTTCAGCAGCATAAAAAAGGACAGATTTTAAGTAAGACTTAAGAAGTCAAAGTGAACTATACAGCTGAACCTTTCTGTCTCTGTCTCTATCTCGCTTTTTCTCTCTTTCTCACCATCTTAAATATAGACTAAAAATGTTGACCCTGATAAGAATAATACCTACAATCTTTTGAGAACCTTTTATGTCATAAAAAAAATATTGCTACATACATTACATATTATTATCACAGTAACAGTCAAAACAGTTCCACAAAGTAAGCATTATCGTAGCTATTTTATAGTTAGGGAAACAGATTCATAAAGATTAGACACTATGTTCACGGACATATGGCATATATGAATGGGAACCGGGACATACCTGCCTAGTTATCCTCCTCTACCTGGGACACTTCAGGCTTCCACCTCCAACAACCTGATGACTCTACTCTCTGTACTTTCACTGTGCCAGTCTAAATGGTAAAACAAGTAATATTTATCAAGCTGCCCACTGCTTACCCACTCTGCAGAACTTGCCTCTGCTAGTCATCCCTTCTTCTGGCTTGCCCAGCATCACCATCTTGTTCTCTTCCTGACTGTAGCTCTTTCTGGGTGGCCTTCACTCTGACCTTCCCTGAAACACTTGATCCAATGCTCTTTTTACAGGGAAAATTTTAGTTTTTCAGTTCCTCATGTGGTTTCTAAACACTTGGAAATGTTTTCCCAGTGGAGCGTGATTATTGGATTTATTTATGTTCAGGGCTCATATATTCCTAGAGAAGAAATGCATTTTATTCTTTATTTAAGCCTGTATTTTAGCTCAGTGCTTTGTGACCACCTAGAGGAGTGGGATTGGGAGGGTGGGAGGGAGACGCAAGAGGGAGGAGATATGGGGATATATGTATAGGTATAGCTGATTCACTTTGTTATACAGCAGAAACTGACACACCATTGTAAAGCAATTATACTCCAATAAAGATGTTAAAAAAAAAAGTCTGTATTTTATGTTGCACACTAAGGCAAAGGACATGCTCTGTATAAATCTTACAAATGAAAATGTGAATGTGAACATGTAAATCTGGTAACAACTGAATTGAGATATAAATAGAGGAGTCAAATACATGGAACATTTCTTCAAGGCAGGAAAAATAGATCAAGGGAGACAGGAAAAGATTTGCTTCAGTGCTTGGGACCTTGTTTTCTACCAAACTCAACAATATCGACTTTGTAAGGTCACAATTACTGAGTTTTAAACAGAATGACTGCAATGGAAGGGATATTTTTTGATGTGCATCAAAAAAGGAAAAATATATCCCTCAGAAGAAAGCTGGAGCTTGCTAGTCATTAGCA
The DNA here is from genome assembly GCF_963924675.1 of Phocoena phocoena. Taxonomy (NCBI): domain Eukaryota; kingdom Metazoa; phylum Chordata; class Mammalia; order Artiodactyla; family Phocoenidae; genus Phocoena; species Phocoena phocoena. The sequence continues at coordinate 51,950,351 of NC_089226.1, read as the reverse complement.
ATTTAATCCTTAGATACATAAAGATATTTATGAGTAAAAGCATTCTGCAGGGTTACAAGAAAAGGTGACTAGCACTTATCAAGAGCCTTCAATGTTTCAGGAATTGTACTAAATTAATTTATTTAATCATCACAAAATTTACCTTGGAAAACAGTTTAGCAATTTCTGAAATCATTAAACACAGTCACCACAGCAATTTCATCCTAGTTTTCTATCCAAAAGGAATAAAAACACAATCATACAAAAGCTTGTATGTGAATATTCACAGTAGTATTATTCATAATGACCAAAAAGTGGAAACAACCAAAATGTTCATCAACTGATGAACATAAATTAAATGTGGCACAATTTATACAGTGAAATCTTATTCTACAATAAAAAGTAGTGAAATACTGAGGTAAGCTAGAACATGTATGAACCTTAAAAATACAGTACTAAATGAAAGAAGTCAGTCCAAAGACCACATATTACATTTATATGAAGTGTCCAGATATAGACAGAAATGTAGATTAGGGCTTGCCAGGGAATAGGGCAGGGGAAATGGGGAATGAATGCTAATGATGTAGGGCTTCTAATTGGTGTAATGAAAAAATTCTAAACTTAGATTATGGGAATGGTTACACAGTTCTGTGAATATATTAACACTATCAATCGTATTAATTAAAAAGGATGCATTTTATGGTATGTGACGTATATCGAAATAAAACTTACTTTAAATGGAAAAAAGAAACAAAAACAAACAAACACAAAAGCCCTTCAAGGAGAATATACATATATATATATATTCATGATTTGAAATTGTCTATCTAATATGGTCGTTGTAATTTTTTTTTTTTTGCGGTATGCGGGCCTCTCACTGTTGTGGCCCCTCCCACTGCAGAGCACAGGCTCCAGACGCTCAAGCTCAGCGGGGCCGTGGCACACGGGCCCAGCCTCATTATAATTTTAAATAAAATCAGTCTTCAACATTCATCCTCCAAAGCCTGTATTTATGAAATTGTTCATCTACAAATTTTATAGAATACAACCTTGCATTCCTGCTGATGGACACTATAAATGCCTGGATTTAAGTTGTGTTGAATTTATCATTCTTCCCTATGACATTTCTGTTCACAAACCAACCTCTGAGAACTTCTCCATCCGTGGATCTCATATGACTAAATAATTTAGATCTTATTATCAATTTGCATCCAATATGAATTATGAATCCCAATGGCATTATAGCATCTTCAAAATAATGAGACAGGAGAGCATGGGATTAGAAAATGGCATATGGGGCCAAACTGCCTGGCTTAAATTTCTGGCTTAGTTATTTGTTCTAAATGTGACCTTGGACAAGTTACTCCATCTTTTGGTGCTTCCATTTCAAGACCTGTAAAGTGGGGATAATCACAGTTCCTAACTCACAGCTGTTGTGAAAATCTAATAACAGTATAGGCAATACGCTTGAAACACTGGTCTGTTTATAATAGGTGTTAATAAGTAAAGGTTAATTATTCTTACTACCTCCTCCAGCCCTTTCCATTACCTCCCCCATGCACAAACAGTATACCCCTGACTTACAAAATTACTTGTGGATTACTGCACACTCGGAATTCTATACTACGCATTTCCATGAGTTGTTTCTTCTGCCTTAAAATTCTCTCCACACTTTGGAGGCCTTGGAAGAGTTTAAAATTTTCATCAGAACCAAGATCTGTTCTTATTCCATCTCAGAAGATTTCCTTGATTGTTCCTGGTTAATGCCTGTTTCCCAATGTAATTAATAGTGCCCCCTTTCATACTCAAAATTATCCTAATTTGAACAACAAATCATATTGTTGCCTTACCTTTAAATCATGTTCCCTGGCCATCATAGATCTGGAGAAAAGTACGGATACAAAGGAAGAGGGATATTCCAACACAAAAGGAAGAAAAGGTTGAGATCTAACCTCTTCAAATGGTGGGAAAATATATGTAAGAAAAAAGACAGTAGAAGGTCAAAGAAGAGTGCGTCCTTACTTTCTCCCTCTCAGTGTGGAACATAAGGGTGCAGAGAGTAATGGAAATATACAGAGGGGCATGGGGTCTGCAGATGCCTGAGAATATCAGAAGTACAGAGACCCACTTCCCTAGATAGCTTATAACATCAAGTTTCTTGGCTTCAAGTCTCTAGAAGAAGCTTTGTGCCTGGCATCATCAAGATGGCAGAAGGTCAAAGCATGAAACAACAGCAATGTGAGGTGCGTCTAGATATATGGGCTGTGGTAGCCCTACTGAGTCCCACAGCATGGAGTAAAGTATGCAGAAAAATGGCATGCTTACATGCCCTGGTATGGGGATACCAGAATGCTGATAGACCTATGAAGATTCCTGTAGGAACAGGGGGACTTCACAGGCTCCCACTACAGCAGTGGGATCATCACATCATCAGGCCAGATAAGCCACTCTGTAGCAGAGACCACGGAGGATGCAGAAAATTTAAGTAGAGTCAGGGATCTCTTTTCCCCCACCCCACCAAGAACAATATTAAATATGTCTCACTATCCATATACCATTATTGTGGGCAATGATTCTTCCCTATCCCTGTTGGATGGATATTCTTCCATGCTTGATGGAGCTGTGTTATTTTAATATTCCTGACTCTAACCACACCCTCCATTACACTTATTGTGGTTTAACTGATTTGAAAGAAGAAACTGGTTTGTGTATCACTGCACTTTCCTCTTTTTATTGGCAGTGAGCTACTCGTGAGCACGCATGGCCAGACCAGAGCTTCTGTGTGAGTAGGTCAGTTCATCTCGTTTCAGTATTACAAAGATCACTTGTGTATAGATATTAATCACATTCTTAAAAAATCCACTTTATCAGTAATAAAGACAATACTATATTTCAGTGACTCTAAGGTTCACATTTTTTTCTGCACTTTAACATTTCTGAAACTGGAGTGCATCTTACAATCGATAGCATTTGATGGTCACTGTTGGCCAGGTGGCAGTCACGACGGTGGTCATTGCCTACACACTTGCTAATATCAAATGTGCCAATGTCAAAACTTGATGAATGGCACCAGAAACACTGAAGAAAATCCTGAAGATTGTTTTTAAACCTTAGAAAACAAATAGTAAGGAGTTAGATCAGATATGTTTAGGAAAAAAGCAGGAGTCAAAATTAGGCTAGTTCTACTTCACTAAGAAGCCAAATTAAAAATCCAGCAGCAATGGCTTCCAGACATTTTTTTTCCAGATATTTTTTATTGGACTATTTTAAGAACACAGTATCACCAAGACCTCTGATAGGACATAGGGCAATATTGTGTGTAAAAGGTTCACAAATTGACCCATGTGAGTGAAAAAAATCAATCTTAGAATACAAAGAAGCTTTAGGAAAAGCTTTACCAATTTGGTTGGTCCACATTTTCCTTTTTATGTTTGCAAAAGACTGGTGCATGATAAAAATATATGATCAATTAAGTCTAAGTTTCTTTCTCTCTGTGTAAAATAGAAATTATAAAGAATAAGAAAGTATATAATCAAATACTAATTAGCAGTGTCTATCTTTCTAAAATGTATAAAAATAATATGTCTTAAAATAATGGTACATTTCCTTGGATTAAAAAAAGTGTGGTATTTTGGCCATTATCTACTCCTTTGCTTTATTTTTCAACTGGTTCAAACACTGAGGGGTGAAGAAGAGTACTACTTATAGAACCTTGTCAAAAACGTCGGTGCCATTGTAGAGGAGGGAAAAAGAGAGACAGGACTCTAAAAGACTGGACTTTTACAAAAGTGAAAGCGACTTTTTAAAATGAAAAGAGACTCTTTAAATCTCAAGAGACTCAGGTATGTTTAATTAACAAACTTAAGTTGTCATATACCCTAAAGTGTGTGTTTGAGTAAACTGCCCAAGATCACACAGGTACTGTGATGAAGCTAAGTGATGAACTTCCACCTCATTCCATTCCAAAGCCCTTTCTTGTCACAAAGTTCATCTCTTAGCTTGATCTTTATCTCCAACTATTACTGGGGCATCGGTGTCTTCCCTTTCTACATAGTGTGCTACTATTTACTGTGTGGAGTTTAACTCTGTCTCAACTTGGCAATCTATTTTGGGGCTACCTGAAGTAGGTAAGGTCAGAGAAAGGACCAATGGAACCAAAATGTCCTAGAAGGCATTTGTTTTCTGATTTAATAATTTAAACTTTTGGGGTATAAGTGAGTATGTACATCTGAAACTATAAAGAGATTGTAAAAAGGGAAGGTCCCTCAATACATGCTTGAAATAAATTCATGGTTAACAAGGCTCAGGTTTGAAACTAATGAATATTTAATTAAATGTCTGACTTCATCAAGGAGACTTAGTAAATGACTGTCAAAAGTGCTATGTCTGTTAACATCCTTTCTGGTTCGTGAATGTACCTGGAGCTAAAGTGCAGACAAGATGATCAAGAGTCAAAGGATGTTGGGCTTCCCTGGTGGCGCAGTGGTTGAGAGTCCACCTGCCGATGCAGGGACCACGGGTTCGTGCCCCGGTCCGGGAGGATCCCACACATGCCACGGAGCGGCTGGGCCCGTGAGCCATGGCCGCTGAGCCTGCGCGTCCGGAGCCTGTGCTCCGCCAACGGGAGAGGCCACAACAGTGAGAGGCCCGCATACCGCAAAAAAAAAAAAAAAAAAAGAGTCAAAGGATTTTGAGCTGTCAAGGTCTTTAGAGATCACCTCATCTGCTGCTTTCCAACATGGGTTCTGTCTAACACAGTTCCCAGATATTTTCTAAGAACAGGGGATCCTTTCATCAAACAAGCTGATAGGGTAATTACCTGGGAGATTCACATGACCCATCAGCCTGGAAAAGACTCCAAGAAATTCTACTACTAGAAGATAAAAAATTAAATCCATTTGATTCCCAGACTTCCCTAAAACAGAACTATTAAAAATGGTCTCTGTATTTTAACACAGATCAAGAGCCCAACAAACAAGTAGTCCTTGTAATACATTTTGGAAAATGCTGAGTAAATATAAATAACATATTTTTGGTTAAAAAAGGAAAAGGAAGCCCAAAGAAGTCAAGTGACCTAGCCCAGGCCATCTAGCAAACTAATGATAAAACTGCTGGGCCCACTGACTCAGCCCCATGTTTTTTTTTTTTTTTTTCCCCATTACAGACCTCAGAACCTAATATATAAGCAGGCTTGTCATGTGCACCGTCAGATTGAATGGTCTGTAGTGAGCTCACAGGTTTTATAGTTTTCCTTCTTGTTTTAAAATATACCTAAGGGACCAGGTTCCTCTTCTACAATTATGGAAAGCCTCAGCTTCACTTCACTTCAACATTTAATCAAGTCTTTCTTAGTATCCCTCCCACCCCATCCATTCCCCAGAGCTGCTAATTGCTTTATATGAATCTATACCATGAATATTCTTAATTGTGAAAGAGTCTGAATGGGTACAGGGTTTAAATTTGATTTATAAAAATCTCTTAAGTGGTCTTCACTGCCTTCAGTGGAAAGTATCCTTATTATTTTTTTTTTCTGTTTGAAGAGGTGTTAATTAAATACTTTGAGTTAATTTAAAATTAACAGGGGATATAATTTGATATCTTTCTATTGAATCAGCAAGTTCTAAATGAAAACTCTTGGGTCAAGAAGATTTTGGTTTTAGGTGTGGTTAATCTAAGTGAATAGACTGTTTCTGAGAATGAATTATCTGTGCTCATCTACAATTATATTTTGCGGAAAGGGCAGAATTTCAATACACAATCCAGTCCACTTTGAAATGGAAAGAAAACTGGGTGTCTAAACTTATGGAACCTATGTACAAATACAGAAGGGCCACTGACTTTCATGGAGATTGTCATCTGATAGTACATATGAGAATTTCATAAAAGTGTCAGAGCAGGAAAATCCTTGGAGATCAAGTTATCCCATCCTCTCACTGTGAAGACAAGAACACTGAAACCCATAGAAGAGAGTGATGAACCCAGGGTAACCCAGTAAATTGGCACCAGTATTTGAAATTAGAACAGTTGCCCTGACATTATATCTCACAGAGACAATTAAAAGTGTCACAGACTTGTAGGTCAAGCCATTTTTGGTTGTAATCGTTTTATTATATCCATCAATCATCACAGTGCTATGATTTAAAAGTGTGGCATACCTAACTCTTTTTGTTTTGGTTTTCCTGATGTAATTAGTTTTCTATCGATGGATAACAAATTATCACAAAACTAACAGCTTAAAATAATATATATTTATTATTTCAAAGTTTCTATGGGCCAGGAGTTCAGGCATGGCTTCTCTGGATCCTTCGTGCAGGGTCTCACAAAACTACAACAAAGATGTCAGCCAGGCTATGCTCCCTTCTGGAGCTTGAAGTCCCATTCCAAGCTCACATAGTTGTTGGAAAAATCCAACATCTTGCCATTGTATGGCTGAGGTCCCCGTTTTTATGGTGGCTGTCAACTCTGAATTCCTAGAAGCCATTCATAATTCCTTGCTATATGACCCTCTCACAGTATGTGGCAGCTTACTTCTTCAAGGCCAGATGGAAGGGAAACCCTTTCCATACCTCTTTTAAGTGTTCCTCTGATTAAGTCAGGCTATATAAACGTTTCTTTTTTTTTTCAACAGGAATATAATTCTTATTTTATCTTGTCTCATCATTTAGGCATTAAAGTACAATGTTCATATTCTGTACATATAATTTTTTTATGTAGATGTCTTTATTTTAACATCTTTATTGGCGTATAATTGCTTTACAATGTTGTGTTAGTTTCTGCTTTATAACAAAGTGAAGCAGCTATATGTATACATATATCCCCATATCACCTCCCTCTTGCGTCTCCCTCCCACCCTCCCTATCCCACCCCTCTAGGTGGTCACAAAGCACCGAGCTGATCTCCCTGTGCTATGCAGTTGCTTCTCACTAGCTATTTTACACTTGGTGGTGTATATATGTACATGCCACTCTCTCACTTCATGTCAGCTTACCCTTCCCCCTCGCTTTGTCCTCAACTCCATTCTCTACTTCTGTGTCTTTATTCCTGTCCTGCCCCTAGGTTCACTAGAACCTTTTTTTTTTTTTTTTTAAGATTCCATATATATGTGTTAGCATACGGTATTTGTTTTTCTCTTTCTGACTTACTTCACTCTGTGAGACAGACTCTAGGTCCATCCACCTCACTACAAATAACTCAATTTCATTGCTTTTGTGGCGAAGAACAGTATGGAAGTTCCTTAAAAAACTACAAATAGAACTACCATATGACCCAGCAATCCTACTCCTGGGCACACATCCTGAGAAAACCATCATTCAAAAAGAGTCATGTACCACAATATTCATTGCAGCTCTACTTATAATAGGCAGGACACGGAAGCAACCTAGGTGTCCATTGACAGACGAATGGGTAAAGATGTAGCACATGTATAAGCATTTCTGATTCAGGAAGAAAGGGGCTTGAATCTCCAAAGATCCAGTTGTTTTTGTGTGATTTCTTTTCTCATTCTAAAGAAATATGCACTATGTTAACCTGACTGTGTGTGTTTTCCTGAAGGAGTGTTCCTCACTTGTGTAAGCTTCAGGTCTCAAAACACATGGCTCTGCCACTGCCTCTGCCACTCACCATCATATCAGTACAAATACTTGGAACAGTTGCCTGTCTTAGAACTCATCAGGATTTGTCAGGTTTTCAGTTTTTACATAAGTTATTTCCACCCCCTAGACACCCTAATTCCCTTCTCTGCTTGGCTGTCTCCTAACATCTTCAAGAATCAACAAATGGGGATTCACCTCCTACCTGGTTTGGGGGCTCCACTTTAGTGCTTATCCTTGTCACACCACATGGTCTTTAACTATATTTCCTTTTCTATGCTGTCTCCCCACTTCCACCAGTTCAACCTTCACTCTCCCCCTAACCCAAGCTTGTCCTTAAGGAGGGAATAGTAGGTTTCCCTTCCTAGTTCCTTAGTGCTCAGTCCCATTAGGAAGTTAACTGATATTTCTTTGAATAAATAAAGAATAAGTGATTGAAGTGAATGATTTAATTTCAAATTATGATAAAAAAGAAAAATAAAGAAGTTAATGACATTGGTTTTTGTCACAAAGCATTTAATTTTGTTCAAAATTAAGTTTCTCCTTTATACTATTGTTTAAATGATTACTTTTTACCTTAACATATTTTTATTCTCTGAACCATAAAATTGAGGGCCCTGAGCTTAGTGAGTAGGTTCTACTTGATGCAGTAAGATAAAACTGGGCTTGATTCTAGCTGGACAGGTTTGAGAAAATGACTGGGTCTGTTTGAGACTTAGTTTCCTTGTCTGTAAAATGGATTTAATTTCAATCTTGGGTTGTTATGAGGATGATTTGTGAGATGATATATTTGAAAGTGGTTAGCGGATGGCCTGGCATATAGTGGGTCCCCAGTAAATATTAAAATTAAACAAAAGTACAACCATGACAAACAGATAAAAACCACCCTATATGCCAGATAAAATATTACAATTATTTCCATTTTATAGCTGAGGCTCAGAGACATTAAAGTAATGGAGGAAAAATGACACAGGTATATGAACTTAAACAAACTACTTAATCTCTCTGAGCCTTAATTTCCCCTTAGAAAAGTGGGGATAGAAACAGATATCATTTACTGTGAGGATAAAACTAACATAGCATATGTATGAGTGGCTAAAGAGTACAGAGTATTTACAAAAAGAAAAGAAAGAAAAGAAAAAGAAGCAAAACCAAAAGAAAAAAAAAAAAAGGAAAGGAGAGAATACTACTACACTTTGGGAATCAGAGAAGTAATTATTGTTTCCCATTTTTACAACTGCAAAACCCGAGGCTCAGAACGTGCAAATATCATGTCCAGCATTACACAACTTGATGTTGACAAAATGGAACTAGATTTCAGTCTCCTCTCATCAAGCTGAGGCTCACCTATTGCCAGCCTCATCAGTGGCTCCTCCCTAAATACATATCCCACAAGGTATTCATTCCTAGCTGCTCTGCAGAGGGTGTATAGGTGTTATGAGCAAATTTGTATTCTAGGCACACAGAGTAACGTGGTTCACAAATTCCCTTTTGTAATTCCGGATTGAGGGGCGGCTAAGTTGTGCAGAGAGGCCCATAGGTCACTGCCAGCCAATATTCGCCCTTTGAAATATTCTCCTGTAGAGAAAGGAATTCAATTTAATAAAGAAAGTAAAAAATAAAGACTACAGCATGATAGCTAACAGGTCAAGTTCTGAAGTCAGGCTGACAAGTGTATGAGTCTGAGTTGACTGCTCCTTTAGGCAAATCAAGTAAATTTCCCTTCTGTAAAATGTAGGTAATAATTTCTACCTCTTGATATTGCTGTGCAGATTAAATGACATAATGCATGACAAATTATCAGGACAGTGTCTGGAATACCTCCCCTTAATGTTAACTACAGAGTAGCCCAAGCACACCTGGGTAAAGACTTTATTTTTATGCAACCTCATACAGGTGCTCCCTGGATTATGCAATACTCTATACCTCAACCTGTACCTAAAATGGAAAAGAACTGGTATTGCAGCCTTTTTTGGGGTAAATGTTTTAATTGGAATTATTTGCTTATATATCACAAGTGTACAGTCATACATTTTTATAACTAAACACACACACGTAATTAGCACTCAAATGAAGGCACAGAACATTACCAGCATCCCAGACACTCCTTGTGCTCCCAGCCACTCATTATTCTGCTCTTCACCCCTGGTTAACTTCGTTTCTGAATTCCAACAACATATATTAAGTTTGCCTGCTTTGAATTTATTGTAAAATGAATTATTACCATGTATACTCTATTTTGTCTCAATTTCCCCTCAGTGTTAAGTTTGTGAGAGGCATCTATATTTGTGAATGTACCAGTTTTATATCACCCAATTCTCATTGCCCAGCTAATTTTCCCTTTTTACTGTTGACTGACATTTGTGTAGTTTCCAATTAGAGGCTGTTATGAACAGAGTTGTGATAAACATTCTAATATGTGGATTTTGGTAAACATGTATGCTTTCTATTGAGTAGACATGGGAGTGGACTGCCAAGGTTATACATATGTTCAATTTCAGGATGCAATGTCAAATAGTTTCCAAATGGCTGTATCGAATTACACTCCCACCAGCAATGTAGGAGAGTCCTGGTTCATCCACATCCTTGCTAATCTTGGATATTTTCCCTCTTGTTCATCTCAGCTATTTTGGTGGGTATGTAGTAATATAGTACTATGTTTTTAATTTACATTCCCTGATGACTAATGAAATTGAGCATTTTTTCATATATTTCAATAGCCATTTGGATACCCGCTTTTGTGAAGTACCCATTCCTTTGCCCACTTTTCCGTTGGGTTGTCCACATTTTCCTGTTGATTTAGGTAAGTTCTTTATATATTCTGGGTACAGGTGGTTTGTCAGATATATGTACTGCAAACATGTTTTTCACTGTGAGTTTCCTTTTTATTCTCCTGATAAATAAATGTTCTTAATTTATAATATATTGTGATTTTTATCAAATTTAGAAACATATTATTTCTATTAGTTCTATTAAAAGCAACCTCCTCTTGCTATCTAAATAATAGGAGTGCAACAAAGTTCAAATAGTATAGTCACCCAGAGTAACTTCAACCATCCATCCCAGGCCTGTGCTCCCCTTAGATTTACTGAAGGAAGGTCTGAGCTGATCTGTCTTTTCTTCAGGTTGCCTAAGGCTTCTCTTATTTTCTCATTTTGCCAAGATGAGTTCTAGCCATCAACATTTATAATAAAGTCATCAGCATTAGAAGGGAAAAATAACATTGTTCAATAATTTAGGAAGAGCATAGGGCAAATAACCAGGCATATTGTAGGGTGAACAGTTATATTTGGCAAGAGATGTAATTGGAACTTAACCTACACACATGTAAGGGATGACATTATTGTGGTCATTCAGTCAGTCATTTGTTAACTACCTACTGTTTTATATTGTCCTGATAGTTTTTCCTGTCTTTATTTGACTTTGCACTGGATTTGTGTTTGTTTAAAGCAAGGACTGGCACCTAGGTCAGTCACAAAAATTATTTCTCACATCTTGCTACCATAGGAAAGACATAGGATCTCAAAACTGAGTGAGCGAGACATACCACTACCATACTAACAAGAGTACGTTGCAATATTGTTGCGGACAGTGTTTTCCAGCCAGTGTTCTGGGAGCACAGAGATATTTAAAGTTGGGATGAGGAAAATCTTGAGAATAAGAGGTGCCTGAAGCTAGGTCCTGAAGAATGAAGACTTCTCCAGGTAGAAAAGGAAGAAAATGGAAGTTTGTCCTTTTTTTTTTTAACTGCCAGGTATCACTCAGAAGGCAGCATGAATAAAATCAGTGCTCTTTTACTCACATAAAGCACCGTTTATTTATTTCAGGCAATGGGGATTTGTAAGTTTGGGATATAGTCACACATTTTTCATGGGAAGGGCACCTATAGTTTTAGATAAAATGGGGGAAAGAATGTGTCTCTACTTTGCCTTTGCTGTATACTGATCATGCAGTATCTCATAGAATCCTTGGGGGGAAATAACGCACAAAGCAATCCCAAATGCACAGCAGATGCGACCTGCAGGCAACATCTAAGGTGAGAAGGTCGACTACAAGACCACCCATCAACCTGCATAGGATCTAGTCTAGTCTTAGGTACTGTTCAGATAAACAAATAACTATATGTAAAAATCTGCCCCAAAGGCTGAAAATTTTAATTTGAATTTCTTCCTCAAGTGCTTGGGTTATCATCCATTCAAAAATTACAGTAACAACAAAAATAAAATGATATGGAAAATCCACATATATACAAACACTTAAGTAAACACATAGAACACATACTCTGTTCTCCTAAAACACCCAAACATGTCCTTGTTAATAGTTTAGAATAGTGCTGTCCAACAGAAACAATGTGTTACAGAATAAATTTTAAATGTTTTAGTAGTCACATTAAGAAAAGTAAATATAAATGGATGAAGTTAAATAATATACTTTACTTAACCCAATATACCCAAAATATCATTTCAATATGTAATAGATAAGAAAAAGTATTAATAAGGGCATTTTGCATTCTTTTTCTCTACAGACTAAGTCTTCCAAATCAGGTGTGTATTTTACACTTAAAGCACATCTCATTTTATTCTTAGTTATTTATGTACTGTAATATTTTTTATTGAAGTATAGTTAATTTACAATGTTATGTTAGTTTCAGGTGTGCTGTATATACACACACACACACACACACACACACACACACACATATATATTCTTTTTCAGATTATTTTCCTTTAGAGGTTATTAAAAAATATTGAGTATAGTTCCCTGTCCTATACAATAGGTCTTTGTTGGTTATCTATTTTACATACAGTAGTGAAAGCACATCTTATTTTACACTAGCCACATTTCAAGTGCCCAAGTGGCTAACAGCTACCATATTGGACAGTAAGAATAATTTTAAAAGAAAGCATTAGAAGTTGAGTAGGACTATCTTTCATATTATCTGTTTTATTTTAGAATAGCTTTAGGTTTATAGAAAAGTTGAAAAGATAGAACAGTTTCTGTATACCCTGCACCTAGTTTCTCCCATTGTTAATATCTTATATTAATATGGCACATTTGTCCCAATCAATGAAACAATACCGATACATTCTTATTAACTAAACTTCAGACTTTATTCATAGTTTATTAGGTTTAGGTTTTTTTAATGTCCCTTTTCTGTTTCATTCAGGACACCACATTACATTAAGTTGTCATGTCTCCTTAGGCTCCTATGGGCTGTGACAGTTTCTCATTGTCCTTGATAACCATGACAGTTTTGAAGACTACTTGTCAGGTATTTTACAGAATATTCCTCAGCTTAGGTTTGTGTGATGTATTTTCTTCTGGTTAGACTGGGGTTATGGGTTTGGGGAAGGAAGACCCCTACAGGTCAAGTACCATTATCAGCACTTACCAAGGGTACAGGCGATCAATATATGACTTATCACTGATGATGTTAAACTTAATCTACTAGTTAAGGGAGTACTTGTCAGGACTCCCCACTGTAAAGTTATTTCCCCTAGCCCTTCCACGCTGTACTCGTTATAAGCAAGTCACTAAGCATAGTCCATAATTAAGGAGTAGAAGATCAAGTATTTCATAAATTACTTGAAATTCTTCTTATGGAGATTTATCTACCCATCTCCCCATCGCCCCCGCCTTTTCATTTTTCATTCTATCAATTATTTATATTGGTGAGGACTTCATTTTGTACTCAGGGGTATAGGTCTATATACTAGACTGTTAATTTTGTTATTCGAATTGTTCCAGCTTTGGCCATAGGGAGCTCTTTCAGCTGGCTTCTCTGTTTTTTGGCATACCCTCCTCATTTTGTTTTGAGAATTCCTTAGTTTCTGGCACTATGAGATACTCTAGGTTTATCTTGTATATTCCATGCCTCAGCTCTAAAATCAGCCATTTATCCAAGGGGTTGGGTACCTTCCATTGGAGAATAGTATTAGAAACCAATAGCTAGGCTCTGGGTCATATGGTCTTTTGATGGAAGAGTTCTGTCCTCCACTATAAATGTACAGACTACTGTACAATTTAATGAATTCAACATTTCAGTTTGAGCTTTCTGGTACCCCGAAGGCCTGTACCTTTCAAATCCCACCTCTCACTCCTGCAGTAGCTGTGGGCTGAGAAATACTAGCTGTATGTTAGTTCTTCACACTAAGCCCTCTTTGTACAAATGAAGATCGCTAGGTGTTTTCATGTGTGCACTAACTCTTAATTGAAGACTTCTCTATAGCAATAGGAAGAATTGAAAGAGAATTGAAAATGGAGAGCTTTCTAGGGAACATTTTCCATCAAAACGTCATCTTCGAGATTTATCTATCCTT